>NW_027195358.1:0-209113 GCF_038502225.1 Cherax quadricarinatus | reverse complement strand
AACCTGTAAATAGCTTATCAATAAAGCTAGGGATCCTTAACCTAACCTTGCCAAACCCTGTGTAAAAAAAAAGAGATAGAGATAACGGGATTGTACAATGAAATGTAAGAAGAGAGCCTAGGGAAAGGAAGAATCTTGGTGAGGGAAGGAAGGCTAAATAAATGAAGGGAAGAGAGGTAAAAAGATAGAAAAATGCATAATTAGTTACAGAGAGGACGCAGCAATGATGAGAGGAGACCTCCCATTTCCTTCCCTCTCTTACTCTCCCCTTTCCACGCTTCCTACCCTCTTAGTTACCTCCTTTCCTGGTGGTTTTAAGTCATATTGCTGTCATAATCTCTTTTAACGGTTGTTTACACTCTAGGTTCATCCCAGTGATGTGTCTCCATGCTGATGATGGCCTCTGATGAGATGAAATTTATCTGCTCTGCTTTTCATTGATTCAGATTGATTATCTCTTATTCCCAAAGTGATGTATTGGGTGCATAGATGCATGTGCAATACCTGAGCATTTTTGAGACTTTTCTCTAATATAGCAGACTTTATCAAACTAATACAGAGGCACGAGGAAGGAAACTTTTATACTTAAGTCAGTGGAAGAAGCGGAGAAATGCAGCAGTTGAAGACGTAGTCACATGCAGGCGGGACTCACATGTGGAAGATGATATTCACTTTTGGAAGAGTTCATGGTGATGTTGTGTCAGACAAGTATCATTACATGAATTAGACAAATCTATAACACCTGGGTATTTTTACTGAAAGACCTTGACGGTGGAATAACTGTTGGTTCCCGACGGGGGATTTTCACATAAAGTCTCTAGAGAAAAACACAAACCATCCAGGGAGCTACAGTTCTGTGCACGAAAAAGCCTTGTTATTAAGAGAGGCCAGAGAATGGCCAGACTAGTTCAGGCTGACAGAAAGACGATAGTAACTAAAAAAAAAATTACACCAGTGGTGGCCAGAAGAACATTTTTGAATGCAAAACACATTGAAGCTTGAAATGGATGGGTGACAGCAGCAGAAGACCACACTGGGTTTCGCTTCTGTCAGTGAAGAACCGAAAACTGAGGCTACAGTGGGCACAAACTCATCATAAGTGAACAAGTGAAGATTTGAAAATCTTTTCCTGGTCTGACGAATCGCGATTTCTGCTGCCACTTGCAGATGATCGGGTGAAAATTTGGTTTAAGCCTTTGGGATGTGGTGGAATGGAAGACAGGTTACCAAATGGGAGATCCACCCATTTGAATTTCACTCTTAGGAGCAGTACACAAATCATTGTATCCACAGAAACAAGTGGTTATATGCAAAGAACATACTGCGACTGATCGAGATTCAAACCCGGGTAGTCAAGGAAGTCTCTCGGGAAGCTAGCTAAACTCTCGAAGCCATAGCAGGAGAATAAAATAAGTCTTTGAGCTTACCACTCCCCTAATGAGCCCAGCATTAGAGGCGACATCTCTAGTGTTCTCACAGGACACCTAATATTTAGTGGCCTTCGCGTAGTGGTGGTGAGTATCAAGGCTGAAAGACTGAACAATTTCCAACAAGACCGAGGGACTGAACAACTATCATATCTGCAGACCAAAACACCTCACAATCTCCACTACTTCTACTGTCTCCAGTATAATAATCTCCTCAGTATTCGACTAAAGAAATTTCCTGTGATACATTTCAACAATAAGATACCCATGTGTTGCACATTATCTTATTCTTCCACAGTATGAGACAGTGTTGCGGTGAGTGTTGCTTCCTTTGACATAGTATGAGGCAGTGTTGCAATGAGTGTTGCTTCGGTTGACACAGTATGAGGCAGTGTTGCAGTGAATTAATGGTTGGCAGACAGCAACTATAATTATTGCCACGGAAAATATTTGATTACAACGAGAAACAAAAACACGGTGGAACACTAAGATCCAACCCGTCACACTGATCCAGCCCATCACACTGATCCAGCCCGTCACACTGATCCACTTGTAGAACCCATTTCTAAACCTGCCTAAAGATGGTTTGAATAATATTAAAGGACAATCCTCATGATTGACTACTGAATGGCAAGTTGACACCATAGACGAGTTTTCACTTTCAATTTGTTATGTCCAGCACCTGCATAACAGTTCCATTGTTAAATAAAAAAAAACACATGTTCAAGTAACGTGACATTTTATTGTATAAATGTTTCGCTCTCCAGAGCTTTGTAAGTGAAGAAACCATGGAACGAGGGGAGGGGGGTAAGGTTGGAACCAATATCGAGGGAGTCGTAAAACTCCAGGCCAGTGCAATTTCGTGAGTCAGTAGTGAGAAAGAGACACGTTGAAGCCAAGTACGAAACATTGACCATTGTCAATGAAAGTTTGCTCTGAAGCGTGTGCCAAATCTTCGAAACATAATTTGGTCCAAACACTCTCTTCAGCAACGTTATTTGTCAATGTAAATTCAAGGGAGTTTTCCACTAAAGTCGGCTCTGTTTCTTGCTAACTTACATAAATTTGTAATATATATATATATATATATATATATATATATATATATATATATATATATATATATATATATATATATATATATATATATACAAATAATTTATGTAAGTTAGCAAGAAACAGCTTTTATGTTCTTTCTTGACGGGTCACTTTAGTATTTAATTTTCTCGAAACTCATGTTTGTTACCATACATAAATATTTACAGAGATCTGTAGCAAACATTATTTACATTATTTACTCTGTATCAGCTTGAACATTTGTGTGTGTGCCTTTAAGCAGACGTTCTTTCTATCCATTACTGCTTGGGAATTATTATAATGGCAACATAGGGTGTATATAGGCTATGTGCTGAGAAGGAATACCTACATTCTAGCGACCTTAATAATTGTCTAGATAAGTGATTCCCAAAGTGGGAGGTACCTTACCCCCTCCCCCCCCCCACCACCACCTTCCTGGGGACGGTGGAAAGACTTTTTACTCATATATGGTGACAAACCTTCATAAATATTTAATAGGAAGGACAGAAGAAGAGTTTGGACTACTGCTAGAATTAACACTATTGTTGTTAACATTATTACTAGCACTACCATCATCATTATTACTACTATCATTGCTACTACTACTATTATCATTACTACTCCTATTATCGATACTACTACTACTACTTTTATCGTTACTACTACTACTACTACTATTATTATCGTTACTATAATTACTACTGCTACTAAAGTCATATCCAACTGGAATCACGTTGCTCCCCAACGATTTCTATATAAAAAATTCTCTCCAAATCTTGTACTCACAACTGGTAACACTTTACTGACAGTCACTGAGGTGTTACATAACTGGTAACACCTTACTGACAGTCACTGAGGTGTTACATAACTGGTAACACCTTACTGACAGTCACTCAGGTGTTACATAACTGGTAACACCTTACTGACAGTCACTCAGGTGTTACATAACTGGTAACACCTTACTGACAGTCACTCAGGCGTTACATAACTGGTAACACCTTACTGACAATCACTGATGTGTTACATAACTGGTAACACCTTACTGACAATCACTGAGGTGTTACATAACTGGTAACACCTTACTGACAATCACTGAGGTGTTACATAACTGGTAACACCTTACTGACAATCACTGATGTGTTACATAACTGGTAACACCTTTCTGACAATCACTGAGGTGTTACATAACTGGTAACACCTTACTGACAGTCACTCAGGCGTTACATAACTGGTAACACCTTACTGACAATCACTGATGTGTTACATAACTGGTAACACCTTACTGACAATCACTGAGGTGTTACATAACTGGTAACACCTTACTGACAATCACTGAGGTGTTACATAACTGGTAACACCTTACTGACAATCACTGATGTGTTACATAACTGGTAACACCTTTCTGACAATCACTGAGGTGTTACATAACTGGTAACACCTTACTGACAATCACTGATGTGTTACATAACTGGTAACACCTTTCTGACAATCACTGATGTGTTACATAACTGGTAACACCTTACTGACAATCACTGATGTGTTACATAACTGGTAACACCTTTCTGACAATCAGGTGTTACATAACTGATGACACCTTATTGACAATCACTCAGGTGTTACATAACTGGTAACACCTTACTGACAGTCACTCAGGTGTTACATAACTGGTAACACCTTACTGACAATCACTCAGGTGTTACATGACTGGTAACACCTTACTGACAATCACTCAGGTGTTACATAACTGGTGACACCTTATTGACAATCACTCAGGTGTTACATGACTGGTAACACCTTACTGACAATCACTCAGGTGTTACATAACTGGTAACACCTTACTGACAATCACTCAGGTGTTACATGACTGGTAACACCTTACTGACAATCACTCAGGTGTTACATAACTGGTGACACCTTATTGACAATCACTCAGGAGTTACATGACTGGTAACACCTTACTGACAATCACTCAGGTGTTACATAACTGGTAACACCTTACTGACAATCACTCAGGTGTTACATTTACAATAATGCCATCCGAGAATTATTACACTTTTGTTTACTGGTTAAACTTAATCGTCTTAATCTTATTATTTCGTACAGTTTCTATGATAATTAACTAAATATAATTACTTATTAGTTAATAATGTTTTGTGATGCTTCCTATTATTGTAATAATTGTTGTTAAATATTATAATAGTTATATATGAATGGTAAACAATAGCGACACAATGAAGAATTAGACACAAGTGAAAAACCTGGTTATCTTTAATTTGCTGGTCTTTACTTTACATAAAATATTGTATTGATAAAGCCATTGCTGGGTGAAACGTCTTCAAATTAGAAAAAAAAACAGATATTGGACGTTGTCTAATTGTTTATAATAGTTGTTGTACTGTCAAGTTTCTTCTGGAGTTCTTGACATTCTTCAAATGCTCTATTTATAAGGAAATATTTTTGGATTTTCTTTAATACTTTCTGCAGCACTTCTTGGAATTTATTTGAGTTATGAATCACTACAACTCTTAACAAAATGTTAACAACTGAAAAATAATTAAGTTAACAGTTATTCAAAAATGGAAGTTTACTACTTTTAAATAGTATGAGCAGAATAATATTCAGTTACGACTTAAACATCACCTAAACATTAACGTTAAGTATTATTTATAGCACAAACATTAGGATTGAAGAAATAACATTGTGTGCCACACCATGCATGATATAATAAATGCTAACATGTAAATAACTTTTTGACTAACATTCACATATCACAGAACAACAGAGCATAACATAGTATGTTAGACAGAGTCGTACTGTCCAGTGTGCACCAGCGACCATCTTAATTATTTTTGTCAAAGGATCGAATATCCCCAGCTGATAGTTTTTATTTTCATCCCATAACGTTTATAGTGTGTGTGTGTTTGTGTGTGTGTGTGTGTGTGTGTGTGTGTGTGTGTGTGTGTGTGTGTGTGTGTGTGTGTGTGTGTGTGTGTGTGTGTATGTGCGTGCGTGTGTGTGTGTGCGTGTATGTGCGTGCGTGTGTGTGTGTGTGTGTGTGTGTGTGTGTGTGTGTGTGTGTGTGTGTGTGTGTGTGTGTGTGTGTGTGTGTGTGCGTGTGTGTGTGTGTGTGTATGTGTGTGTGCTCTCGCCCACGTGCATAGTTTTGTGCGTTTATGTATGAGGGTGAATCCGGAAGCTGAGTTGACGGAAATGCGCAAATGAGCGTAGCAATAAGTGTGTGTAAGTTTGTTTAGGTACAAGTACACGTAAAAACAGTTAAACAGATAATCATACATAGTAACATTAGTGTAAATTACTCAGGATAGCCCAAAAAAATTAGATAAAGTGACTTATTTCCATTGTGTCTCGTCTTGCAAATACATAAGATAAATAACCGTATAAAACTTAAAGTTAAACCCTTATTACAGTTCTCTTGGAGTGAGACAGACAGATTAAAACACGAACACTCATCCACACTAAATAAAACATTCACAAATACACTTAACCTGCTGATTAAGTACAGAAACTTATATTTAATATAGATGAATCGTATAATATAAATAGAACTCCCAAATTTTCATTGAGTGGCCAGACCTTGGTGGCTGAACTGGACGGTAGCTTGGCTGCGTCTGGCTGACCTACGGTCTAGACTGTCTTGGTGATGTAATTACAGGACGCAGTTTTCTGTGTATCCCCTCCTGTAAGTCCACCCACCTGGACAGTCTCGGCAGTAGACCAGGTAGACAAGGCCTCGTTCTCATCTAGCTAGATCACTGAGGGTGGCTGAGCTGACTTAGGGATACATAACCTGGGGAAGGCTGAGACTGGAAGATATCCTAAGTGAAATGAGGAAGGGGAGACATCCGGGGGCCCACGGATGGATTCCTGGACACATGGACCTGGGAAAGACGAGGATACTGGTTGTTGAGGCAGATTTTGGGGAAGTGGGGAAGGGGGAATATCTGAGGGGACACAGATGGACTCCTGAGCACATGGACCTGGGAAAGCCGAGGATACCTTGGGGAAGTGGGAAAGGGAGAATATCTGAAGGCGGACAGATGGACACATGGAACTGGGAAAGACGAGGATACTGGTTGTTGAAGCAGACTTTGGGGAAGTGGGGAAGGGGGAATATCTGAGGGGACACAGATGGACTCCTGGACACATGGACCTGGGAAAGCCGAGGATACCCTGCGGAAGTGGGAAAGGGAGAATATCTGAAGGCGGACAGATGGACTCCTGGACACATGGAACTGGGAAAGACGAGGATACTAGTTGTTGAGGCAGACCTTGGGGAAGTGGGGAAGGGGGAATATCTGAGGGGACACAGATGGACTCCTGGACACATGGACCTGGGAAAGCCGAGGATACCCTGGAGAAGTGGGAAAGGGAGAATATCTGAAGGCGGACAGATGGACTCCTGGACACATGGAACTGGGAAAGACGAGGATACTGGTTGTTGAGGCAGATTTTGGGGAAGTGGGGAAGGGGGAATATCTGAGGGGACACAGATGGACTCCTGGGCACATGGACCTGGGAAAGTCGAGGATACCCTGGGGAAGTGGGAAAGGGAGAATATCTGAAGGCGGACAGATGGACTCCTGGACACATGGAACTGGGAAAGACGAGGATATGGGTTGTTGAGGCAGACCTTGGGGAAGTGGGGAAGGGGGAATATCTGAGGGGACACAGATGGACTCCTGGACACATGGACCTGGGAAAGCCGAGGATACCCTGGGGAAGTGGGAAAGGGAGAATATCTGAAGGCGGACAGATGGACTCCTGGACACATGGAACTGGGAAAGACGAGGATACTAGTTGTTGAGGCAGACCTTGGGGAAGTGGGGAAGGGGGAATATCTGAGGGGACACAGATGGACTCCTGGACACATGGACCTGGGAAATCGGAGGACACCCTGGGGAAGTGGGAAAGGGAGAATATCTGAAGGCGGACAGATGGACTCCTGGACACATGGACCTGGGAAAGGCGAGGATACCCTGGGGAAGTGGGAAAGGGAGAATAACTGAATGCGGACAGATGGACTCCTGGACACATGGAACTGGGAAAGACGAGGATACTGGTTGTTGAGGCAGACCTTGGGGAAGTGGGGAAGGGGGAATATCTGAGGGGACATAGATGGAGTCCTGGACACATGAACCTGGGAAAGACGAGGATAATGGTTGTTGAGGCAGACCTTGGGGAAGTGGGGAAGGGGGAATATCTGAGAGGACACAGATGGACTCCTGGACACATGGACCTGGGAAAGGCGAGGATACCCTGGGGAAGTGGGAAAGGGAGAATATCTGAAGGCGGACAGATGGACTCCTGGACACATGGAACTGGGAAAGACGAGGATACTAGTTGTTGAGGCAGACCTTGGGGAAGTGGGGAAGGGGGAATATCTGAGGGAACACAGATGGACTCCTGGGCATATGGACCTGGGAAAGCCGAGGATACCCTGAGGAAGTGGGAAAGGGAGAATATCTGAAGGCGGACAGATGGACTCCTGGACACATGGAACTGGGAAAGACGAGGATACTGGTTGTTGAGGCAGACCTTGGGGAAGTGGGGAAGGGGGAATATCTGAGGGGACATAGATGGACTCCTGGACACATGGACCTGGGAAAGGCGAGGATACCGTGGGGAAGTGGGAAAGGGAGAATATCTGAAGGCGGACAGATGGACTCCTGGACACATGGAACTGGGAAAGACGAGGATACTAGTTGTTGAGGCAGACCTTGGGGAAGTGGGGAAAGGGGAATATCTGAGGGGACACAGATGGACTCCTGGACACATGGACCTGGGAAAGCCGAGGATACCCTGGGGAAGTGGGAAAGGGAGAATATCTGAAGGCGGACAGATGGACTCCTGGACACATGAAACTGGGAAAGACGAAGATACTGGTTGTTGAGGCAGACTTTGAGGAAGTGGGGAAGGGGGAATATCTGAGGGGACACAGATGGACTCCTGGACACATGGACCTGGGAAAGGCGAGGATACCCTGGGGAAGTGGGAAAGGGAGAATATCTGAAGGCGGACAGATGGACTCCTGGACACATGGAACTGGGAAAGACGAGGATACTGGTTGTTGAGGCAGACCTTGGGGAAGTGGGGAAGGGGACAGAGATGGACACAGATGGACTCCTGGACACATGGACCTGGGGAAAGCATCAAAAATACAGTAAGTGGATGGGTGGACCTTAAAGACGAACCACTGGCCTCCACGTGGCAAGGTCTGGTAACTTAGAGATAACTCTGAGGCTGACAGTTGTCGCAAACAGTTAAATAATAATAATAATGCCAATTTCATTTTCAGTATTTTGTATGCCATTATCATATCCCCCTTAAATCTCCTGACCTCCAGTGTTCCAGTGTCGTCAGGTTGATTTCCCTTAACAGCTCTGTGTGTGCGTTTGTCTGTGTGTACTCAAGTAGTTCTCACCTATTTGTGGTTGCAGCTCCTTGCCCCGCGTCTTCACTGGTCACTACTGGGTCACTCTTCCTGCTCCATGAGCTTATAGCTATGTATGGATCCTGCTTCCACTTCGTGGCAACTCTGAGTTTTCAACTTCCAATTGTGACCCCTTGTTGCTGTGACCCATGTCGTTATCATATCCCTCCTATCTTTGTCCTCCAGTGTCGTCAGGTCGATTTCCCTTAACCTCTCTTCGTAAGACATGCCCCTTAGCTCCGGGACTAGTCTTGTTGCGAACATTTGCACTTTCTCTAGTTTCCTTACATGCTTGGCTAACGTACACGGTGTACAGGGTCCTGAACGATTCCTTATTGAAATGTCGGAATGCTATTTGCTAGGCGCTCGTATGCTGCAGCAGTTATTTGGTTGATGTTCGCCTCAGGAGATGTGCCCAGTGTTATACTCAACCCAAGATCCTTTTCTTTGAGTGAGGTTTGTAGTCTCTGGCCCCCTAGCCTGTACTCCGTCTGAGGTCTTCTTTGCCCTTCCCCAATCTTCATGACTTCGTACTTGGTGGGGCTGAACTCCAGGAGCCAGTTGCCGGACCAGGCCTGCAACCTGTTAAGATCCCTTTGTAGTTCTGCCTGGTCCTCGTCCAATTGAATTCTTCTCATCAACTTCACCTTATATGCAAACAAGGACACTTCTGAGTCTATTCCTTCCGTCATGTCGTTCACAAATACCAGAAACAGCACCAGTCCTAGGACTGACCCCTGTGGAACACCTCGAACACCTCGCCACGTACTATGACTCGCTGTTGTCTTCCTTTCATTGCAGTGCCTTTCCTGTTATCCCTGCCTGGTCCTCTAGCTTTTACACTAATCTCTTGGGTGGAACTGTGTCAAAAGTGTGTGTGTGTGTGTGTGTGTGTGTGTGTGTGTGTGTGTGTGTGTGTGTCTACATGAGAGCTTGCTTTGTATATTTTGCTTTTGACTAAAATACAGTGACAACACAGGTCTTTAAGACCACAGGTGACATCACAACATTATCTTAGACCAAATTTTTGGGTAAATCTTTACCGTCTTTATGGATGTTATAAGTTAATTTAACACTATATCTATCAAAATATTACCTTAGATTAACTACATTTGTAACTCTACTAACATGTCTCATATATGTTTCCCAAACCTATAAATCCATCCAAGTGGTGCTTTTATTTATATAAGTGTTCTTAACTAATAAAAAAAGGCACAATACCGTGACTGGAATGATACTACTACTACTACTACTACTACTACTACTACTACTACTACTACTACTACTACTACTACCACTCCCTCCCTATATATACCCGTCCTGCTCTACTAGTTAGTGTGACTTTGTAAATGGTCCAAGTCGGACCGAAACATCGTCGTAAGCTCCTCTCTTCTATGTGAGTTTTATTTGTGTATGTGTTCTTAACTTATGTATTTCAGTGTTTACACATGATGTGCATATTACCTTCCCTTTCTGAATTCACTAACCTCTTTTTTACGCATATTTTGTCTTTTCCATCACTTCAACCATCATAATTCTGACACACTTTACCTGGTCTGATCTACAGTATTATTCCATTATAATTATTACATTCTTTAAAGTTCTCCTCTGTTCTTCTTTTATAAACATTATTAACAAAATCATGAACTATTCCAGTACTTTATTACAACTGTGTCACAAACTTCAATCTTAATACATTCTAAATTTCCCATTTTTAACCTTCTTATTGCCTCATTTCTTTCATACTGACTGGCTGACTCTGGTGACAGCAGAATCAGCCAGGCTGACAGCAGAGTCAACCAGGCTGACAGCTGTACCACAGAACTGTGCTCTTTTTTATTGTAAATTATTATGTAGTTCACACAAGTTTTTTTCTGATGTTTACTTTTCACTTTCATCTACAAATAAACATCACTACAACACCATGCTACCAACACACATATATACATACATGTGTAAACTTTCTCATAAACACATCTGCAATCTCTCACACGATTGTTTAAATTAAACAATATTATATAAATAGTCTGAGAGACTTAAGAAAATTCTTCATTATATAATTTCAAATTTCTTAAGACAATTGGAATGAGGGTTACAATATTTGGGTAAAATATCTTGGGAAAAGATGTAAATATATGAAGAAGTGACTAACTTGAGAGACTTGTGGTTAATTAAGACAAAGAAAATATTCTTATAAATCATCTTAATAAACACTTTGTTTAAGTAGAATTAATTATTAAATAACTCTCTCAGTTTTTACATATACACTTCTTTCAACTCTTCAGTAATGACATAAAAACATTCACCAACACAGATGCAAAACAAAAAATTCGGTGATGAAAATAAAACTGTCAACTTGGATGATTCCATCTCATGACTATTAATAAGAATTTTGTGGTGGCTGCCACAACCTGGCCAGTACGACTGTGATGTGTGAATGTTAACATATATAGCACACTGAATGTTGTGGTGCACTATGTTGCAGAGATATATAACACACTGAATGTTGTGGTGCACTATGTTGCAGAGATATATAACACAAAGTCAGTAAGTAATGAAAAAGACACAACTGTAGAAGGGAACTATTGAATGAAGAAGTTTGTTTCACAGGTGAAAGCTTAAGTCTACTAGTATAAGTTTCTTCCACCACCATCGTTGTGTTGTGATGTGTATAAAGTCTGTCTGATACACCAGAGTTAATAACACTGTATGTGTTATTAAATAAAAAAACGTCGTTGCAACATACAAGAACAGTACAGTACAGTAACACAGAAAACCAGTACAGTAACACAGAAAACCAGTACAGTAACACAGAAAACCAGTACAGTAACACAGAAAACCAGTACAGTAACACAGAAACACAGTACAGTAACACAGAAAACCAGTACAGTAACACAGAAAACCAGTACAGTAACACAGAAAACCAGTACAGTAACACAGAAAACCAGTACAGTAACACAGAAACACAGTACAGTAACACAGAAAACCAGTACAGTAACACAGAAACACAGTACAGTAACACAGAAAACCAGTACAGTAACACAGAAAACCAGTACAGTAACACAGAAACACAGTACAGTAACACAGAAAACCAGTACAGTAACACAGAAACACAGTACAGTAACACAGAAAACCAGTACAGTAACACAGAAAACCAGTACAGTAACACAGAAACACAGTACAGTAACACAGAAAACCAGTACAGTAACACAGAAACACAGTACAGTAACACAGAAAACTAGTACAGTAACACAGAAACACAGTACAGTAACACAGAAAATCAGTACAGTAACACAGAAACACAGTACAGTAACACAGAAAACCAGTACAGTAACACAGAAACACAGTACAGTAACACAGAAAACTAGTACAGTAACACAGAAACACAGTACAGTAACACAGAAACACAGTACAGTAACACAGAAAACCAGTACAGTAACACAGAAACACAGTACAGTAACACAGAAAACTAGTACAGTAACACAGAAACACAGTACAGTAACACAGAAAATCAGTACAGTAACACAGAAAACCAGTACAGTAACACAGAAACACAGTACAGTAACACAGAAAACCAGTACAGTAACACAGAAACACAGTACAGTAACACAGAAAACTAGTACAGTAACACAGAAACACAGTACAGTAACACAGAAAATCAGTACAGTAACACAGAAACACAGTACAGTAACACAGAAAACCAGTACAGTAACACAGAAACACAGTACAGTAACACAGAAAACTAGTACAGTAACACAGAAACACAGTACAGTAACACAGAAACACAGTACAGTAACACAGAAAACCAGTACAGTAACACAGAAACACAGTACAGTAACACAGAAAACTAGTACAGTAACACAGAAACACAGTACAGTAACACAGAAAATCAGTACAGTAACACAGAAACACAGTACAGTAACACAGAAAACTAGTACAGTAACAAAGAAGAACAGTACAGTAACACACAAGAACAGAACAGTAACGCAGACGAACAGTAAAGTAGAGGTGGCTGGGTTTATACAATACCGGGATAACTTTCTGGGATCGCGCAGCGACTGAAATACATCCAGTTGCTTCAATGTCAACTCTGGTGGGTTAATGAACTACTGTTGGGATGTTTATTAATGTTAACTCCGGTGAACGAACACAAATAAGGACACCATGACTCATGAGAGGCGGCTGGAGTGGGAATGACACCACAGTGACTACTGTCAGGCTGGAGTGGGAATAACACCACAGTGACTACTGTGAGAGAGGCTGGAGTGGGAATAATACCAGCTTGACTACTTTGAGGGAGGCTGGAGTGGGAATAACACCACTGTGGCTACTGTCAGGGAGGCTGGAGTGGGAATAACACCACTGTGACTACTGTCAGGGAGATTGGAGTGGGAATAACACCACTGTGACTACTGTGAGGGAGGCTGGAGTGGGAATAACACCACTGTGACTACTGTGAGGGAGGCTGGAGTGGGAATAACACCACCGTGACTACTGTGAGGGAGGCTGGAGTGGGAATAACACCACAGTGACTACTGTGAGGGAGGCTGGAGTGGGAATAACACCACAGTGACTACTGTGAGGGAGGCTGGAGTGGGAATAACACCACTGTGACTACTGTGAGGGAGGCTGGAGTGGGAATAACACCACCGTGACTACTGTGAGGGAGGCTGGAGTGAGAATAACACCACCGCGACTACTGTGAGGGAGGCTGGAGTGGGAATAACACCACCGTGACTACTGTCAGGGAGGCTGGAGTGGGAATTACACCACAGTGACTACTGTGAGGGAGGCTGGAGTGGGAATAACACCACCGTGACTACTGTGAGGGAGGCTGGAGTGGGAATAACACCACAGTGACTACTGTGAGGGAGGCTGGAGTGGGAATAACACCAGAGTGACTACTGTCAGGGAGGCTGGAGTGGGAATAACACCACAGTGACTACTGTCAGGGAGGCTGGAGTGGGATTAACACCACCGTGGCTACTGCCAGGGAGGCTGGAGTGGGAATAACACCAGAGTGACTACTGTCAGGGAGGCTGGAGTGGGAATAACACCACAGTGACTACTGTCAAGGAGGCTGGAGTGGGATTAACACCACCGTGGCTACTGCCAGGGAGGCTGGAGTGGGAATAACACCACCGTGACTACTGCCAGGGAGGCTGGAGTGGGATTAACTCCACCGTGGCTACTGTCATGGAGGCTGGAGTGGGAATAACACCACCGTGACTACTGTCAAACTACAAACTACAAACTGGCATGGTGCCAGATAAGTGGAAAATGGCAAATGTGATACCTATTTTCAAAACAGGTGACAGGTCCTTAGCTTCGAACTATAGACCAATAAGCCTAACCTCCATAGTGGGAAAATTTATGGAATCAATAATTGCCAAGGCAGTTCGTAGCCACCTTGAAAAACACAAATTAATCAACGAATCTCAGCATGGTTTTACAAAGGGACGTTCCTGCCTTACGAATTTATTAACTTTTTTCACTAAGGTATTTGAGGAGGTAGATCATGGTAATGAATATGATATTGTGTATATGGACTTCAGTAAGGCTTTTGACAGGGTCCCACATCAGAGACTATTGAGGAAAATTAAAGCACATGGAATAGGAGGAAAAAATTTTTCCTGGATAGAGGCATGGTTGACAAATAGGCAGCAGAGAGTTTGCATAAATGGGGAGAAATCAGAGTGGGGAAGCGTCACGAGCGGTGTTCCACAGGGGTCAATGTTGGGCCCCCTGCTGTTCACAATCTACATAAACGACATAGATGAGGGCATAAAGAGCGACATCGGCAAGTTTGCCGATGACACCAAAATAGGCCGTCGAATTCATTCTGACGAGGACATTGGAGCACTCCAGGAAGATTTGAATAGACTGATGCAGTGGTCGGAGAAGTGGCAGATGCAGTTTAATATAGACAAATGCAAAGTTCTAAATGTTGGACAGGGCAATAACCATGCCACATATAAACTAAATAATGTAGATCTTAATATTACGGATTGCGAAAAAGATTTAGGAGTTCTGGTTAGCAGTAATCTGAAACCAAGACAACAGTGCATAAGTGTTCGCAATAAAGCTAATAGAATCCTTGGCTTCATATCAAGAAGCATAAATAATAGGAGTCCTCAGGTTGTTCTTCAACTCTATACATCCTTGGTTAGGCCTCATTTAGATTATGCTGCACAGTTTTGGTCACCGTATTACAGAATGGATATAAATTCTCTGGAAAATGTACAAAGGAGGATGACAAAGTTGATCCCATGTATCAGAAACCTTCCCTATGAGGATAGACTAAGGGCCCTGAAACTGCACTCTCTAGAAAGACGTAGAATTAGTGGGGATATGATTGAGGTGTATAAATGGAAGACAGGAATAAATAAAGGGGATGTAAATAGTGTGCTGAAAATATCTAGCCTAGACAGGACTCGCAGCAATGGTTTTAAGTTGGAAAAATTCAGATTCAGGAAGGATATAGGAAAGTACTGGTTTGGTAATAGAGTTGTGGATGAGTGGAACAAACTCCCAAGTACCGTTATAGAGGCCAGAACGTTGTGTAGCTTTAAAAACAGGTTGGATAAATACATGAGTGGATGTGGGTGGGTGTGAGTTAGACCTGATAGCTTGTGCTACCAGGTCGGTTGCCGTGTTCCTCCCTTAAGTCAATGTGACCTGACCTGACTAGGTTGGGTGCATTGGCTTAAGCCGGTAGGAGACTTGGACCTGCCTCGCATGGGCCAGTAGGCCTTCTGCAGTGTTCCTTCGTTCTTATGTTCTTATGTTCTTATGTCAGGGAGGCTGAAGTGGGATTAACACCACCGTGGCTACTGCCAGGGAGGCTGGAGTGGGAATAACACTGCCGTGGCTACTGTGAGGGAGGCTGGAGTGGAAATAACACCACCGTGACAACTTTCAGGGAAGCTGGAGTGTGATTAACACCACCGTGGCTACTGTCAGGGAGGCTGGATTGCGAATAACAACACCCTAACTATTGTCAGGGAGGCTGGAATGGGAATAACACCAGCGTGACTACTGTGAGGGAGGCTGGAGTGGGAATAACACCACCGTGACTTTTGTCAGGGAGGCTGGAGTGGGAATAACACCAGCGTGGATATTGTCAGGGAGGCTGGTTGACGCTTTTGAATCCAACGTAGCAAATCATGAATCATAAGTAACGATTAATAATGATAAAAAATTATTTGCGACCACTGTCAGCCTCAGAGTTATCTCTGAGTTACCAGACCTTGCCACGTGGAGGCCAGTGGTTCGTCTTTAAGGTCCGCCCCCCCTCGCCTTCCCCTGGTTCATGTGTCCAGGAATCCATCCGTGGGTCCCCGGATGTCTCCCCTTCCTCACTTCCCTAAGGTCAGCCTCGCTTCTCATCTCTGCCTTCCAGCCTCAGCTGTCCCTAGGGTTATGTATCCAGGAATTCATCCGTCCGCCGCCGGATGTTTCCCCTTCCTCACTTCCCCAAGTTCAACCTCACCAACCTGTATTCTTGCTTTCCCCAGGTTCGTGTATCCAGGAATCCATCAGTTCGCTCCCGGATTTCTTCCCTTCCACACTTACCTAAAATCAGCGAGTTAGGTCAGTGCCTTCCCCGGATCAGTGTCTCCAGGAGTCCACTTGGTGTCACCTCAGGTGGACTCCCTTCCCCACTTCCCCAAAGTCAGCGGTATTCTTGCCTTCCCCAGGTTCATGTATCCAGGAATCGATCTGTCTACCGCCGGATGTCTTCCCTTCCCCACTTCCCCAAGGTCAGCCTCAACTGCATGTATCCATGCTTTCCCCAGGTTCATGTATCCAAGAATCCATCCGTTCGCTCCCGGATGTTTCCCCCTCCCCCCTTACCTAAGGTCAGCGGTGCCTTCCCCGGATCAGTGTCTCCAGGAGTCCACTTGTGTCACCTCAGGTGGACTCCCTTCCCCACTTCCCCAAAGTCAGAGGTGCAACTACACAAAGCTTAATCAATTCAATAATGGTATTTTTATGAAAAGGCAAAAGAACTCATCTAATTCTTCTTCCAAATATCCTAGCAAGTCGGGAACAGTGACTCTCGTGAACAATGCACTAACATCATCACTAACAAGTAAAAGACCCCAATGGAAACAAGTCACTGTGTCTGACTTTTTTGTGTTATCCTAGGTTCTCTACACATATGCTGCTATGTATGATAATCTATGTAACTGTATTTGTGTATACCTGAATAAACTTACTAAGTGTAAAATCATTAGACTTGTTAATAATTTGTCGATGAGATAAACATTGCTTTTTAAATGGGCGTCAGAAATGTTGCCAAGCAAAGGAGTTAATATTTTTACCATTTTAACAAGACATATGATGCTGACCCTAAAGAACTAATTATAAGTCTGGCTGGAAAACCTGACTTGTGGGTTATAATCAAACTGTACATGTGAGGGAGTGTCGCAGATCTCGCCGATAACTGTTTAATTAATTTCTCATTATTTCTCAGTAAGGTTCTAAGTTGTTTATTAAATTTACTATTAACCTGGTTCAAAGGGTTCTAATTAAGGGGTAAGTAAATATCCCTGTCTTCTAATAATTTGCTCATTTTTCCGCTATAATCTACCTTGTAAATAATAACCATCACATTTGCTTTGTCAGCTTTCGTAAGATGAAGTCTAGGATCTTTCTTCATTTCATGCTACGACTAAATAAATCTTTGAGGACAGTTCGGTTCCACAGGTGTGAGCAAAGCTCCATATACCAAGCCTTTGTAGATGTTGAATGTTTCAGGGGATTGGTCCCCTTGGTTTTCTAAATTGCAAAAGCATTTGGCAAGGCCAACATAATTAGTGTCCCTGCTAGTAGACGCGAAACTTAATCCATATCCCAATACTGTCTGCTGGTCACGAGTGAGTTCCACACTTGACAGGTTGATAGCGAACTCCGGGTTAGCATATTGAGACCAGCCTCTTTGTACTATGAGATTGTTTAGTTTCCTAGTATGTAAACATTCCGTTTTCCGTTTCATTATTCTCAATCTCCTATATAAGTAAATAATCTTGCCACTCAGGTGGTACCATGATGGAAATCTTTTGTTTGGCTTTTGTAACTTCAATAAATAACTTTTTCCTTTCGTGTTTAAGCAGATCAATATTCTTAGTTATCACTAACCTGTGGAATTGATCAAATGGGGTCGACGATAGATTAACCAGCCTATTTTGTAGAAGGGATATCGGTAAAACCTGTTCATTGAGGCACTTTCTTAAAAATACTAATTTTAAGGACGCTTCGTGGGCCTTAAGAAGTACAGATTTGTAAGAGGAAACAGCAAAGGAAGAGGAAGGAAAAAGCCTAGAGAATTGGGGTAAGATTTGGCAAGTGGTAATCATATTAAGCAAATATCGCAAACCAAGCGATACAAGATGCTAAACAACCACGGGGGGAGTACAATGATAGCTCTAGGCCTTTCGTGTTGCAATCAACACATCAGGAGCTTGCAAAATTCCAGAAAAGAGGAGGGTTTCCTCGCGAATACGTTCCCAGGGAACGTATATACTGTAAACTTAAAATGTTTATCAACACGGATTTCTTAGAATATATATATATATATATATATATATATATATATATATATATATATATATATATATATATATATATATATATATATATATATATATATATATATATATATATATATATATATATATATATATATATATATATATATATATATATATATATATATATATATATATATATATATATATATATATAGTTTAAGTTCTGGTATCGATTTTCATCATTCTGAGTGTGTACCAACGTTTTGGAACGCTGGTTAATGCAATAAACCATCAAAGAAATTTTTTATTACTAACATCAAATGAAAGTGTTCTTAATTTCATGTTTGAACTTGAATCAGAGGTTCATACGTGATATGTAAAATAATATTCCTGCCAATAGAAATATTGCTTCACATATTGCATGGTTAATACATTCTACAATAAATCATAATACACAGCAAAATACTTTATAGATGGAAGACTCGTAGTTCTTCATTTAAATCCACTATAAGAGTCGCATCAGAGCAAGTTAACTTACACACAATAAACACATAAAAAATCAAAATTAATTTAATTTGCTGCAATTTAAACTTTTACTATATCGTCTCTGAATTAACTGACGATATGTAAGACATGATCAATATGTAATTCTCTACTAAACACAGGATTCCATTCTAAAGTTGCCTATCCAAGTCTGTCTACTTAGTGTTGTCAGAACCAAGGCTGAGTGAAGAAGAATTCCCTGAAGGAATGACACTTGACCTCAGCGAAGGAGAGTGGCAGATCTTCATTCTAATATTCCGTGATTTTTACCTAGTACGTTCAAAGTACATACTTTGGCGATATTTGGTTAATGAAATTATACTGGTTTCATTATATAACCTGATAAAGACCATCTCCAAACCATACCACGGGTGGGGATAGAACTCGCGATCAGAGAGTCATAAAATTCCAGACTGACGCGTGGTATCATTTGTTTGCAATCGTGTCATTACGATTTCGTGAGTGAAGACCATGTCCCCAGGACGTGTGATCTCTGCATGGCTCGCTTGGCTTCGTTTGAGTACAAAGTATTTGCCAATTCTTTTTCCCATTTTCATGGAGATAAACAGCTTTCTTTTCCCTGACACCAAATATGATTAAAACAGCAGCACGTCTAGTACTGGCGTGGGCAATAAAGGATATAGCTTTTAATTAGGGAATGTGTTGCATGCTGGCTCTCTCGGGTGTTGTACATGTATGCTTACAATTGTATCAGTCTTGACAAACATAAGAGATCGTTGTATGCATTCTGCAGAGTACAAAGCAGTGGTGCATATGAGGTAGTCAGTGTCTGGTTGGTTCTTGTTGCATGCAGTACTAGAACATAATATTGGTATGAGCTGAGATAGCAACCGCTATATGTTACTGCGATTGGACATGTATTCTTTGTGAAGCTAGAGCGAAGATACAATGTTTGTCTAACACTATCTTAGCTGAGACATTTAGAGTAGCACGGTACTGTTACTAACTTAGTAACGTTTTTATTGCCATCAAATACGGTAGTGTATTCATTTGCCTAACATCTGTTAACATGATTTTGTGTGCCACAAATGTCAGCATGTGTGTAGGTATTTAACTCAGGTTATGGGACGCTGTTCAAAGCGCAACACAAAACTTGAGCAACTGTCGCTGTCATTAGCAAGTTTTCTTTATCATACAGGACTGGAAGATAAGCATCAAACTCGAGCTACAGAAACTCTTCTATATCTTCTTTCTTAACAGGTATGTAACTCTCATGAAGAGTAATGTGCTACTGACATGTTTCCTGACGAGGCTCAAGCTGCCGTTATGTACTTGACTGTCTCTCCTCTATAATGATGGATCCAAAGGGTTTCTACCTTAATGGAATTTACAATATTTTCAACGACATAGTATTGCTGATGATGAGCAGCAATACCAGTTCTATCTGTTCGATTGCTGAATTAAAGAGAGGGTTATGAGCCTTCAACTAGTTAAAAAATATACTTAAGTACCTACAGCAAAGAACTCTAGTACATGTTCATAGGCCTTTGTACTGATCTAAAATATGTATGTAAACGCTACAAAAAAATCAAGAGTATTACTAAATAGGCAACACACACAAGTTTAGCCTGAGTGCTTGACGTAATCTCTAAGTCATGTTATAAACCTCCAGGAACCTTCAACATTCACATGATAAACTGTTCGATGTTTTGATGGTAACATTGTAGAGTGCTTGTTGTTCCTCCTATTTGTGTAGAAACCTTCCTCAGTGAATTTCTTCAGCTGATTTTCACTAGTGATATTTGAAAGTTTCTTCAATGAACCTGAATTGTATCTTGTACAGATACAATCAGAAGAGTAAGACACATACAATACTTGTGTATCTTTATTTAGGACACATTTCGCCAGCCAGTGGCTTTATCATTTCAATAAAAAGAATAATTCTGGAGAAGGAGGAAGACAAGACATAAGTGACTAAGGTGTTCATATTCATTTTTATTCGTTAAACACGAAGAGCTTTTGTACAACATCTGGTATTGAATCAATGAAAAAAGTCTGTAATCAATTAGCAAAAAATAAAAGGAAGACGTAGATGGCTTGGCTCGATCTGGTTACTATGTAAATACCAGCAGTCAGTACCACCGCCTGGCTACGACTCTTCCTGCTTAATGAGGATTTCAAAACTCATATATACCTCCAGTCTCCCAAGTTACTCGTCTACTTGATAGTTTTATAACAATGAAATCATGATTATAGAAGAGTCCCATTTTAATTAATAGAAATTTAAATTATAAATTAGGCGAAAAAAGAGTAAAATATTTCATTAAAAAGATATTATTATTGTTATTATCACACTGGCCGATTCCCACCAAGGCAGGGTGGCCCGAAAAAGAAAAACTTTCACCATCATTCACTCCATCACTGTCTTGCCAGAAGGGTGCTTTACACTACAGTTTTTAAACTGCAACATTAACACCCCTCCTTCAGAGTGCAGACACTGTACTTCCCATCTCCAGGACTCAAGTCCGGCCTGCCGGTTTCCCTGAACCCCTTCATAAATGTTACTTTGCTCACACTCCAACAGCACGTCACGTATTAAAAACCATTTGTCTCCATTCACTCCTATCAAACACGCTCCCGCATGCCTGCTGGAAGTCCAAGTCTCTCACACACAAAACCTCCTTTACCCCCTCCCTCCAACCTTACCTAGGTCAACCCTTACCCTGCCTTCCTTTCACTACAGACTGATACACTCTTGAAGTCATTCTGTTTCGCTCCATTCTCTCTACATGTCCGAACCACCTCAACAACCCTTCCTCAGCTCTCTGGACAACAGTTTTGGCAATCCTGCACCTTCTCCTAACTTCCAAACTACGAATTCTCTGCATTATATTCACACCACACATTGCCCTCAGACATGGCATCTCCACTGCCTCCAGCCTTCTCCTCGTTGCAACGTTCATCACCCATGCTTCACACCCATACAGGAGCTTTGGTAAAACTATACTCTCATACATTCCCCTCTTTGCTTCCAAGGACAAAGTTATTTGTCTCCACAGACTCCTAAGTGCACCACTCACCCTTTTCCCCTCATCAATTCTATGATTCACCTCATCTTTCATACACCCATCCGCTGACACGTCCACTCCCAAATATCTGAATACATTCACCTCCTCCATACTCTCTCCCTCCAATCTGATATCCAATCTTTCATCACCTGATCCTCATACCTTACTCTTTCCTGCATTCACTTTCAATTTTCTTCTTTTACATACCCTACCAAATTCATCCACCAACCTCTGCAACTTCTCTTCAGAATCTCCCAAGAGCACAGTGTCATCAGCAAAGAGCAACTGTGACAACTCCCACTTTATGTGTGATTCTTTATATTTTAACTCCACACCTCTTGCCAAGACCCTCGCATTTACTTCTCTTACAACCCCATCTATAAATATATTGAACAACCACGGTGACATCACACATCCTTGTCTAAGGCCTACTTTTACTGGGAAATAATCTCCCTCTTTCCTACATACTCTAACTTGAGCCTCACTATCCTTTCAGTAACCTGCCTCCTACACCATACATCTGCAACATCTGCCACATTGCCCCCCTATCCACCCTGTCATACGCAAAAACCTCTTTAGCCTTATCTAAATACTGTTCACTTACATGTTTCACTGTAAACACCTGGTCCACACACCCCCTACCTTTCCTAAAGCCTCCATGTTCATCTGCTATCCTATTCTCCGTCTTACTCTTAATTCTTTGAATAATAGCTCTACCATACACTTTACCAGGTATACTCAACAGACTTATCCCCCTATAATTTTTGCACTCTCTTTTGTCCCCTTTGCCTTTTTACAATGGAACTATGCATGCTCTCCGCCAATCCCTAAGTATGAAGTAAATTAGAACAGTTAACAGAACTTCAGAAACCGCAGGTAAATTTATTAACCGAGAAGATAATTGTGAATCTAAGCTTATCATAGTTTGCAGAGTTTAGAGTTTTGAGGAGAGTTATTAGCTGCGTCTAATTATATGTGCAGAAAACATTTATTCTGTATATTCTGATATTGTTATCATCATTATCAATACCAAGCCTGAGATCAGACCTCATTGTCAACCAGGCTGTTGGTGCTAGTGAAACATAGGTCTACAAAGCTATGAGAGAATGAGTGATCTGACACTTTCATTAAGTAGTCCATCAGCTCGCTGTCAGCTGCTACATAATGAAACACTAAACCCATTGGTGTGACACGTCGTATGGTTTGATCTGGGAAAGTGGAAGGTAACATTTATTTCTTGAAGCACACATTCCACTGAAGAATGTGAACAAACATCAGATTTACACACACATACAAATTTCATATGAACATTCTAGGAAAATGGTGCACTAAAGTATACCTCCAGCTCTAGCTCTAGCTCTCGGACACAGGTAAGAATGGCCTGTGAAACCTGGTCGTAATGGGAATGTGGAGCAAACAGAACTCAACAGTAGACTATAATTTATATTTGCCTTCACCATACTGTTCTATCAGTACATAGTGTACGTCTTTACTTACACTATGTACAGATAGAACAGTAGTGTACACCACGGTGACAAATGGCAAAGTAGAAGCCAGAGAGAGTGCACTTTACTCAAGCAGGTAGGCAAGTCTGCCACTGCTTACTGCAAGTAACCCCTCGAGGAAGATACCTTGACGCTGGTGAGGGGCTCTTGATCTAGGGAATTAGATCTGTGTTCCAGTTCCCTGAATTAAGCCACAAGTGAACCACGTTGGTTCAGCTTTGGCAAGCTTGCCTGTAATTGGCCAGTGAACCAAGGTATTGATTTAACAACGAGTTCCCTATTGATTGTTAAACCTTTAGCACCCGGTTCACTGGTTGGGAGGCAGCCTATATGGGAGTGTGACATACGCCGAATCAATTGTAACATACTATTTCCAAGCCACTGATGGTCTATGGTACCTTACTCCGTTCTGTGCTTCCTAACTGTCCTCTACGATTTATCAAACCATACAAAGAACCCAGTGATTATCAGAACTTGCGCCTCACTAAAGCCGATAAATCTATTTTGTTTGTCATTTTAGATGAAGTTGAATATTTCGATAAGATGAACAATTTACTAAGGGATAATGAAATGAAGAAATTCCCTCGAAGAGGTCAACTCTCACTTCAAATGTTTGTGCAGAAGTACCACCATGAGCAAACTGAAACAAGCCATCTTTGCAACAAGTTCAGTGACAGAACCATGTCCCATTTTAGGGAAATGTTAAAGAGGCGCCAGAAACAGAGGACTGTGGACAGTTATTTTGTGAGACAGGGGTCCAGTGACTCTCAAGCTGGTCCTAGTGGCATTAAAAGACAGAGATGGGAAGTAACCCCAGAGAGGGCTTTACCTGAAGTTCTCATGGAGGGGGATTCTCCTTCCAAACACTAACCCCAACTCTCTCTCTCCTCCTCCCTATCTTCCAGATGCCATCACCAATCTTCAATAAAGGTAAGTAAAAATGTTATTTTATATGTATTACTATACATAATTAAAAACTAGAGTATTTGTTGTATGTAAAACTGTAATTAATCTCTATAAAATGTATTTTTTGTGTGAATATTTTTGGGTTTCTGGAACGGATTAATTGTATTTCCATTATTTCTTATGGGAAATATGGCTTCAAATTTCAGACTTTTCGAATTTAGAACTAGCTCCTGGAACGGATTAAGTTCGATTTTTGAGGTTCCACTGTATAAGTTGAGCAATTAATTGCACAATAAAAAAGTAAAAAATATGAGCAATTAATAGCAATTAAAAAGAAGTAAAAAGTATTTGAGGTAGCTGGTATTAGCTAGTAAAAGAAAAATAAATAATAATACACAGTAATGTAATATATGCACCACACTTATATATGTATTAAGGTCACTTATGTAATCTGGTACAGAAATGTCAGCTTTACTAAGGAAGGTAGAGAAATCATGTTCATTTGAGATGGTGTATTGTTGGCCTTTTGATGTTTTCCCTTCTAGTATTTTGTTTTCCTGTTTAAGTTTTCTCAACCTGAACAGAAGGTTTTGACGTTTTCTCATTAGACACTCGATGATGAACACTCCATTTTTCATTGTAATTGCTGATTTAATTAAGTACTTTCTTTTATCATATGACTGAAGTCTGATCATAACCAATATATGACCCAGTACAACTACCTAGAACTGTTCTGTGATCCTTTCTCCAAATGTTTCACTCAGTGTGGTGCAAAGATTTTTAATAATAATAATAATATAATAATATCTTTATTTACTACAAGTACATGTACAAGGTATACAGACCTAGCTGACAACAATGACATATGCTACTACATAGAAAGTCCCTCATTATGCTCGGCATTTTGGGCAAATTAGGTCAGTGTCCCAGGATGCGACCCACACAAGTCGACTAACACCCAGGTACCCATTTAACTGATGGGGAACATAGACAACAGGTGGAAAGAAACACGTCCAATGTTTCTAGTCTGGCTAGGAATCGAACCCAGGCCCTCGCCGTGTGAAGCGAGAGCGTTAACCACCAGGCCACCAGAGCCCAGCACCATTACATCAGTTGTTTAGTTGCTTCATGACTGTGAAATCTCCTTTGATGACTGGCCAGGAAACTCCCCAGCCTTAAACCTCATTGAGAACCTATGGGTTGTGATACTAGAGGTAGAGCATCGGATTACCCCCATGGCTGGCGGTTACCATCCACAAGTCATGGGAGAATTTACCCCAAGAAACCTCAAGAATGCATGTGAATCAATTCCTAGAAAGTTGAAGCATGTCCTAAAGTGCAAGAGATGACCTATAAAATAAATACCCCACATTTTTTTTTTTTCACTTTTATATTTTGTGATTGTGGTTTCAGAGAGAGTCGGCATATTTTAGTGATAAGCACTGTAATTATAGTCAGCCAAGCAGTCTTGAGAGCACCTGGCCCAAGGGTCATTTTTCATATGCAGCATGATGGAATACGTGTAGTTCTGGTTAATGATGCTGCTCATGCAAGTAATTGACATAATAACAAACTAGATGACATAACTATTACTTGCACCTGTTTCAAACATTCTCACATTAATATGTTCTGTAGAATGGTTTAATTGTACATCAGCATTTATTGAGTGCACACCCCTCATCAGAGGTTCCTTGATGCTGCTCAGAAATTGAACTTGTCCTTTCCTTAAATCACACTTGATTACCTCTTATTCCTAAGGTGTTGTATGACCCCTATGGGGTAAGTACTCTTCATTATTAATGAAGAGTACACAGACAACATTTTCTGGGATTACAATAAACTACATGAGGACAATATTCTACATGTACAATATTCACCATGAGGACAACGTAAATACTTGAGCAACGTTGTCATATTAACATTTAACAACTATGAGCTCCTGGCTATATTTTGTCATTCGTGGGTAGACTGTGTTACTTGTTCCTCCTCGACTTGTCTACCTATCAATATCTGAATTGTGCTGGGGCTCATTCTACCTATTCCTGCCATGTCCCATATTTATTAATGAACACAAGATTCAGTTGCAAAGGGAGAAAGGAGACATGTATAACCAAGCCATGAATCACCTGTGCAGAACTGATCTTCTACCCAGGATATCATTTGTTTGCCTCTGACTTCTTGACTTTTATCTGATACACACACCACCTTTCACCTTGTTATTTTATTTTTATTAACACACTGGCTGTTTCCCACCGAGGCAGGGTGACCGAAAAAAGTATTTTCATCATCACACTTTCCATCACTGTCTTGACAGAGGCGTGCTGACACTACAGTTAAAAAACTGTAACATATCCCCACCCCTCCTTCAGAGTGCAGGCATTGTACTCACCTCCTCCAGGACTCAAGTCCAGCTAACCAGTTTTCCTGAATACCCTCATTAATGTTACAATGCTCAGACTCCAACCTTTTCAAGGGGGGCTCCTTGACATGGCAAAGAGGCTCTTGGTCTCAGGAATCAAATCCTTTGGTCTCCTTCCTTAGACCAAGTCTAAGTGGGCTTGAGGCCCTCTCAGGTGATGGGAGGAGCTTTAGGCCCCTCCATACCTCCTAGAGACTTTCCCTCTGCTGCCCCTCTTTTTTTTCTTTCCTTTTTTTTTCTTATAATAACAAATAAGATATTATAAAAGAAGCACTTATTATTATGGAGTGTTTGCCCTGTGAAAGCCTTCCTCCTCCCAGGCCCCATTCTGATCCCACACCCTGTTCTGACCCGGCTTCGTTATTGGACCATTCTCTCAACTCTTCTTATACCCTTGTACCTTCTGCCAGTGATGCTTCATCACTGGCTTCAGGTGCTGCGGCGTCACCCATTTCTGTTCATGCTGCTGCTTCTAGCATGCCTTATACAATGTGTCCGGCTTCCCCAAATACAGTGCGATGGTTCTCAGATCGCCCACCTCCCTAGGGTCAGACTGCCCGCAGTTCTACACCTAAGCATCCAAGACAGCCTACTGACAACAGTTCATCGATGACCACTCAGAAACGACCTACACGACACTCGCTGCCTTTGCATACCGGACTAACGAGTACGCAATGGACAAAATTCTTTTCTTTACAAACGACGTCTCAAACTTATTATCTTTCTGATCACGGAATTGGCAAAACTCTTTTATGGCACGTTGACCAAGATATATCCTTCCACACTCTTCGAAGTGGTGCACATGTTGTAACAGTGCAGAATTCAGAGCAAGCTCATGCTCTCTCCCACATCATTTCCATAGATAACATACTAGTCACCGTTTGTAAGCATGCTGCTCTTAATTCCTGCAGTGGTACAGTGGTCTTACCACATACCATTGTACAGAGTGATTTTTTGTCTTGCAGCGAGGATGTTTTAGAACAATTTGCCCTTCAGAACTTCCCTATTCTCAAGGTAGATGCATACATCCTGCCTGCTCTTGGGTGGAGGCCTTTTCCTAGTAACATTGCTCGTTTAACCTTCGACTGCCGTGAACTTCCGTCCTCTGTCTATATTGTGGGACATCGCCTAGAGGTCAGTCAAGTAGTTCTCACCCTCCAACAGTGTTGTAATTGCTGGCGTTTTGGACACCCTGCTAAATACTGCAGATCTGCGGCAGAATGTCCAGTCTGCGGTGCAGCAGATCATTCCAATACGTCTTGTAGTCTTCCCCCCTCTTGTCTTAATTGCAGGGAACCTCATCCTTCCTTTTCACACTGTTGCCAGGTTTATTGTAATGAACGAGAGATCCATTATCTTAAGGAGCATGAGGGCCTCACACTATGCGTGTCTCAGCTCCACCTTCAAGACTCACGAAATCGTAATGACACGATTGCAAACAAACCATACCACGGGTGGGATTGAACTCGCGGTCAGAGAGTCTCAAAACTCCAGACCGTCGCGTTAGCCACTGGACCAGCTAGCCACAATAAGATTCGTCCAACTAGGTATATTTCTACACCATAGGAAGGTTAGCACAGGCACCTCTGTGACCACAAATGCAAGTTTTTACAGACGAATCTCCAGCTAGCGTGGCCGTGATGAACTCGAGCTCACGCTAGCTGGAGATACGTCTGCAAAAACTTGCATTTGTGGTCACAGAGGTGCCTATGCTAACCTTCCTATGGTGTAGAAATATACCTAGTTGGACGAATCTTATTGTGGCTAGCTGGTCCAGTGGCTAACACGACGGTCTGGAGTTTTGAGACTCTCTGACCGCGGGTTCAATCCCGCCCGTGGTATGGTTTCTCCGTCTTCAAGGTAAACTACCTCTTATCCCATATGCTCGGATAGCCCTAAGACCTCCAACTTCGACGGTCCTCCCGCCTCCCAATTCCTCTGCGTCTGTGTCTTCTGGGGTCGCTCCAGTTTCTAATTATGAACGCATTGCGTTATGTTAAATCCGCCATACGAAGCATTTGAATGCAAAAAATTTTACCTCGCCTCACGATAAAAAACTCTCTTTACGTGTAAATCCATTTTAGCTACTAATGGAATTACTCCTGAATATAACATTAAGTGAAATAGCAAAAATAACATGTAAAAATATACCATTTCCATAATAACAAAGAGGAATTGTCTACTTAAAATGAACAAAAGGGTGTAACACCTCTCCCTTTCATCCCCCCACTGCATTTTCCTTTGTATCCCTGGAATCCATCTAATTACCTCTTCTCTGTCTGATGTTCCTGTGCTGAATGATCTGTCATTTTTCCTTCTCAGCTTTTCCTGGACACTGTAGTGGTCTGTTAGGGCCTCTGCATATAGTTTAGCTGTTTCCTTTTCTTCAGTCTCCTCATTTGTTTCTTTTGTGCTCCTCATGTTTCCCGAGCTCCACAGTGGTCTGATAAGGCCTCCATGTACAGTATAACTCCTTTGTTCCCTTCAGTCCTCTCATTTATGACTGGTGTAGCAATTCCAGATATCATGCCAGTACTGTTTTTTGGTTCTTTGGACTGTTTCAGATTTTTTAGTTCCACTTCTCAACCTTGTATCTTAGATTCTGCTGCTGTGACTTGAAGCTCCCATTTCTTGCTCTCTGCAGCTATTCTTTCCTCCATTTTTTTGCTAAGCTCTTCTAGCTTCCTTCCCCATACTTCTTTACTTTTCATAAGCTCTGCCACCCAATGTTCTCTCCCAGGATCTTCCACCAGTCCCCTGGTTCTCCATCCTGCTCTTTTGCAACCTTTTTTTTCTTTTGTCACCACAGAAAGAAAATCTTATGCATTTTCGTGCGTTTGTTTGTGGCATGTGTGTGTGTGTGTGTGTGTGTGTGTGTGTGTGTGTGTGTGTGTGTGTGTGTGTTAGTTACCATTTTGTCCTAGGCACATGTCGATTAGACACTAGGCCTGTTGTGTGTGTAGGTGTGTGTGTGTGTGTGTTGGTGTTAGTTACCATTTTGTCCTAGGCACATGTCGATTAGACACTAGGCTTGTTGTATATGAGTACGTGTGTGTGTTAGTTACCATTTTGTCCTAGGCACATGTCGATTAGACACTAGGCCTGTGTGTGTGTCAGTGTGTGTGTGTGTGTGTGTGTCAGTTTGTGTGTGTGTGTGTGTGTCAGTGTGTGTACTCACCTATTTGTACTCACCTATTTGTGGTTGCAGGGGTCGAGTCCTAGCTCCTGGCCCCGCCTCTTCACCGGTTGCTACTAGGCCCTCTCTCTTCCCTCTCCATGAGCTTTATCAAACCTCGTCTTAAAACTGTGTATGGTTCCTGCCTCCACTACGTCATTTTCTAGGCTATTCCACTGCCTTACAACCCTATGACTGAAGAAATACTTCCTACTATCTCTCTGACTCATTTGTGTCTTCAACTTCCAATTGTGGCCTCTTGTTTCTGTGTCCCCTCCCTGGAACATCCTGTCTTTGTCCACCTTGTCTATTCCACGCAGTATTTTATATGTCGTTATCATGTCTCCCCTGACCCTCCTGTCCTCCAGTGTCGTCAGGCCGATTTCCCTTAATCTTTCTTCATAGGACATTCCCCTTAGCTCTGGAACTAACCTTGTCGCAAACCTTTGTACTTTCTCTAGTTTCTTGACGTGCTTTATCAAGTGCGGGTTCCAAACAGGTGCTGCATACTCCAGTATGGGCCTGACATACACGGTGTACAGTGTCTTGAATGATTCCTTACTAAGGTATCGGAATGCTGTTCTCAGGTTTGCCAGGCGCCCATATGCTGCAGCAGTTATCTGATTGATGTGTGCTTCCGGAGGCATGCTCGGTGTTATACTCACCCCAAGATCTTTCTCCTTGAGTGAGGTTTGCAGTCTTTGGCCACCTAGCGTATACTCTGTCTGTGGTCTTCTGTGCCCTTCCCCTATCTTCATGACTTTGCATTTGGCAGGATTAAATTCGAGAAGCCATTTGCTGGACCAGGTGTCCAGTCTGTCCAGGTCTCTTTGAAGTCCTGCCTGGTCCTCATCAGATTTAATTCTCCTCATTAACTTCACATCATCTGCAAACAGGGACACTTCTGAGTCTAACCCTTCCGTCATGTCGTTCACATATACCAAAAATAGCACTGGTCCTAGGACCGACCCCTGTGGGACCCCGCTCGTCACAGGTGCCCACTGTGATACATCATTACGTACCATGACTCGTTGTTGCCTCCCTGTCAGGTATTCTCTGATCCATTGCAGTGCCCTTCCTGTTATATGCGCCTGATGCTCTAGCTTCTGCACTAATCTCTTGTGAGGAACTGTGTCAAAGGCCTTCTTGCAGTCCAAGAAGATGCAATCAACCCACCCCTCTCTCTCTTGTCTTACTTCTGTTATTTTATCATAAAACTCCAGAAGGTTTGTGACACAGGATTTGCCTTCCGTGAATCCGTGCTGGTTGGCATTTATACTCCTGTTCCGTTCCAGGTGCTCCACCACTCTCCTCCTGATAATCTTCTCCATAATTTTGCATACTATACACGTCAATGACACAGGTCTATAGTTTAGTGCCTCTTTTCTGTCTCCTTTTTTAAAAATGGGAACTACATTTGCCGTCTTCCATACCTCAGGTAGTTGCCCAGTTTCCAGGGATGTGTTGAAGATTGTGGTAAGTGGCACGCACAACATATCTGCTCCCTCTCTAAGGACCCACGGGGAGATGTTGTCCGGTCCCATTGCCTTTGAGGTATCGATGTCCCTTAGCAGTTTCTTCACCTCCTCCTCATCTGTATGTATGTCGTCCAACACTTGTTGGTGTATTCCTTGCTGGTGTCCCCATCTGGTCTGTCCCCCCAGAGTCCTTCCTGTCTCTACTGTAAATACTTCCTTAAATCTCGTGTTGAGCTCCTCACATACCTCTTGATCGTTTCTTGTGAGTTCTCCACCTTCTTTCCTCAGCCTTATCACCTGGTCCTTGACTGTTGTCTTCCTCCTAATGTGGCTATACAGCAGTTTCGGGTCAGATTTGACTTTCGATGCTATGTCGTTTTCATACTGTCGCTGGGCCTCCCTCCTTATCTGTGCATACTCGTTTCTGGCTCTTCTACTAATCTCCTTGTTTTCCTGGGTCCTATGCCTCCTGTACCTTTTCCATTCTCTGTTGCACTTAGTTTTTGCCTCCCTACACCTTCGGGTAAACCAAGGACTCGTTTTGGTCTTCCTATTATTTCTGTTTCCCTTGGGAACAAAACTTTCCTCTGCCTCCTTGCACTTTGTTGCCACATATTCCATCATCTCGTTTACTGATTTTCCTACCATTTCTCTGTCCCACTGAACCTCCTGCAGGAAGTTTCTCATACCTGTGTAGTCCCCCCTTTTATAGTTTGGCCTGTCCCCTTCAGTTCCTGTTACCTTCTCCACTTGTAACTCTACTATATAGTCAAAACTCAGAACCACATGATCGCTAGCTCCAAGGGGCCTCTCGTAAGTGATGTCCTCAATGTCTGAACTGCTCAGGGTGAACACAAGATCCAGTCTTGCTGGCTCATCCTCCCCTCTCTCTCTGGTTGTGTCCCTGACATGTTGATGCATGAGGTTTTCAAGTACCACATCCATCATCTTGGCTCTCCATGTTTCGGGACCCCCATGTGGCTCCAGGTTTTCCCAGTCGATCTCCCTGTGGTTGAAATCGCCCATTACCAGTAACTTTGCTCTGCTCGAGTGAGCTCTTCTTGCCACCTCAGCCAGTGTGTTCACCATCACCCTGTTGTTTTCTTCGTACTCCTCTCTTGGCCTCCTGCAGTTCTGTGGTGGGTTATACATCACTCCAATGACTACTTTATGTTCTCCGGACTGAATTGTACCTACAATGTAGTCTCTTTCTCCAATCATGTCCATGCCTTCCATTTCCTCAAATCCCCATCGGTGTTTTATGAGCAGTGCAACCCCTCCTCCCCCTCTACTCCTTCTATCTTTCCTCAGGATCTGATATCCTGTTGGGAAGATTGTGTCTGTTATTGTCTCAGCGAGTTTTGTTTCTGTGACTGCTATGATGTCTGGGGATTTTTCACTGATTCTTTCATTCCACTCCTCATGTTTATTCGTTATTCCATCCGCGTTTGTGTACCAAACCTTTAGTTTCTTTTCTATCATTGTGGTCATGCAGGTATATTGGGGTTGGGGGAGCGAGAGCCTTGGTGGGGGCCTATATGGGGCTGTGGTGTAGGTGGGGCTTGTGTTGATGGGGGTGGGGTCAGAATGCCCATAAGGGACAGCTGTTGGGGTGAGGTTTGTGATATGGGGGTTGGTGGCAGAGGGAACAGTGAGTGGGTTGTAGTATAGGTTGCTCAGTTGCGTTGGGAATGTCGCGGGTGGAGTCTTCTGGTGGGAGATTCTGTGGGGTGTGTTTGCCCTTCCTCCTGTGTCTGGGTCCTGCTCATTTTCATTGCTTCTCGTTCCTCCTTGCGTCTCTGTACCCTCTCTTTCAGTGTAGTCCTTTCTTCTTGTGTTCTGTCGCAGTTGGATACAGCAGTTGGATATGCTGAATGTTGAAGACAGAGTAAAACAACTGAAGCTAAATCATGTTTATAAAATTGCTCACAAGCAATGTCCAGAATATCTTGCTGTCAATTTTGTCAAGGCTGGGAACCAAAGCAATCATAGAACTAGGGGGAGAGAGCACAACTTTGTAGTACCCACAGTCAGTGGCCAGGCTTCAAACACCTTTTATTGTACAGCAATAAAGGAATGGAACAGACTACCCGCACATGTCAAAGCCAGTCATAGCGTGAACCAGTTCAAGAAGAATGCCAAAAGGTGTCTGATGAATGTAGCTACAGAAAGGGAGGGGAATGATTTTCTATTTTTTAGCTAACATACGTGTAAATTTTACCTTATTCCTTGTAATGACCCTCGTATTGTAGATAGTCTTAATGACCTTGGTGTCGCAGATAGTCTTTTTAGTATGATAATAAGATGTTATCTTCATTGTAGAACAATAAGAAAATATTATAACCTTTATACTATAATAATAAGGTAAAAGGACCCCAATGGAAATAAGTCACTCTGTCTGACTTTTTTGGGTTATCCTAGGTTCTCTACACATATGCTGCTATATATGATAATTCTATGTAACTGTATTTGGGTATACCTGAATAAACTTACTTACTTACTTACTTACTTACTAGTCGCGGTCGAGGTATACTCTCTGGTACCCCTCTTTGTCCCTCAGTCTTGCTTTCTCTTGCAGAATCCTGGTTCGAACTGATTCTTCCTTGAAAGCTACTCTGACAGGCCTTATCCTTCCACTCGCAAACCACCCAATTCTCTGAAAATTTGTCACCTGTGTGTGCGTGTGTGTGTGTATGTGTTTGTGTGTGTGTGTGTGTGGTGTGTGGTGTGTGTGTGGTGTGTGTGTGTGTGTGTGGTGTGTGTGGTGTGTGTGGTGTGTGTGTGTGGTGTGTGTGGTGTGTGTGGTGTGTGGTGTGTGGTGTGTGTGGTGTGTGTGTGTTGTATGTGTGTGGTGTGTGTGTGTGTGTGTGTGTTTGTGTGTGTGTGTGTGTGTGTGTGTGTGTGTGTGTGTGTGTGTATGTGTATGTGTGTGTGTGTGTGTGTGTGTGTGTGTGTGTGTGTGTGTGTGTGTGTGTGTGTGTGTGTGTGTGTGTGTGTGTGTGTGTGTGTGTGTGTGTGTGTGTGTGTGTGTGTGTGTGTGTGTGTGTGTGTGTGTGTGTGTGTGTGTGTGTGTGTGTGTGGAGGTGTTTGTTGGAGGGAGAGACAGAGGCAGAGGGGGTAAGAGATGAGGGGAAGGATAGGGAAGGAAGGGGAGAGAATGGAAAGGCAATGGGGGGAGAGAAGGAGAGAGAGAGAGTGAGAAATAGGGTGAGCAAGAGGAGGGGGACTGAGAGGAGAGGGAGAGAGGGGAGGAGGAGGAGGAGTAGGAGGAGGAGGAGGAAGATGAGGAGGAAGAGGAAGAGGGGAAGGAAGAGGAGGAAAAGGAGTAAGAGAGAGAGGGAAAAGAGAGTGTGTTTATGTGAGAGTATGTGTATATGTAGGTATGTGTTTGGTGTGGGTGTGTGTTTGGGTTTTGGTGTGTGTTTGGGTGTGGGGTGTGGATGTGTACTTGGGTGTGGGTTTGTGTTTGAATGTGCTTGCATGTGTGGGTGTGGTTGCATTTGTGTATGTGTGTGTGTGTGTGTGTGTGTGTGTGTGGGCATTTGAGTGTGGGCGGGAGAAGGAGTGTACGCGTGGGGGATAGTGTGAGGGAGAGTGTGTGGCAGTGGGTGGTTAGAGTGTAGGTGTTAATGGTCAGCGTTGGTAAGGGTGGCAATGGTTCATGTACATGTATGTGCATGCACAATCGTATGTCCTCACACACTTTTGTGTACTTGTAGTGTTCGTGAGGCTTATAGATTCTACTCCAGACTCAAGTTTTTGTATCCTAAATTGTATTTACTAGACAGTTCTTTCCAAGTAGAATGTTACTGTCACTATTTATTGTGCTTTCTAGTGGCACTAGTTTAATAGGCACACTTTCTTATCCGCCCTGACTTCTGAATTTAAGTACGAAATACTGCTTGTTATTTGCCTATTCCTTGTTCACACTGAGAGAGGACCCCTTCACATAGCAGCTGGCGGAACGTAGACCCTGAAACTGACCCCAGCCACCACACATAGGCAAGTACTTGTAGCTACTGCGCTGACACTACTTGTGGCAGCACCCCTGACGCTGAGGTCAGTGGTCATTAGTGGTCATACCTGTCCTAAGCTCTCTGGGAGTTAGCGTGGGGTGTTACCAAGCACAATGGATTGTTGTAGTGTTTTGGAATCTCAGGTTCAGGTGTTGAAGAAAGATGTTCTACTTCTTCAGGAGGAAAACAGGAGGCTGAAGCTTCGCCAAGATGAGTTTGGGAGTGAGTGTGAGAAGGATTTAGCTGGAAAGGAGGAAATGGTCACCAGCAGTAAGAGCGGGAGCCGCTTTAAGTGGCAAGTGGTTTACAGTTCAGGAAGAAGGAAGATAAGGAGGGTTAACAGAGTAGATGTGAAGGTAGGAAATCGATTCTCTGTTCCTCAGGACGAGTGCACTTCAGTGGTTATTGAGGTTGAAGGTACCACTGACTCCCCTGCTAATCAAGGTAAGAATGTTTTAACTGTAGGAGATTCTCAGGTAAGATATATGTGCCATGGTTTTTGTAAGAGATAGAAAGGTCAGACAGAGGGTGTGTCTTCCAGGAGCTGGTGTTGGTGACATAATCAGCAGGTTGGATAATATTATATCAGGTAATGGGAACAAGCCCATTATCTGTCTTAGTGCTGGGGGTAATGACATTGGGAAGGGCAGGAGACAGGAGCTGCTGAAAAAGTACAGGTCAGCCATAGAAGTAGTCAGGTCTAAGGGAGGGATCCCAGTCATATGTAGCATCTTGCCTAGAAAGGGAGTAGGCAATGAATGGATGTCTAGGGGAATTTGTATAAATTGCTAGCTAGACAAGTACTGTAAGGAACTTGCAATCCCATTCATTGATAACTGGAACATATTCTATGGCAAATGTGATATTTATGCAAGGGATGGGGCTCATCTCTCTGGGGCTGGAATGGTTGCATTAGCCAATACGATTGAGGGGGTAATTGATGACTTGTCTTAGACTTTAAACTGAGAGATTATAGAGGTATGGGTGTTTGTGGGAAACAATCAGGTTGCAGTATTAGGGTTGAAAACAGTATATATTACTGGGATACCTCAGGGATATGTTTAAAAGACAATATTCAAAATAAAATTGCTAGTAAAGGCAAATCACTTGATCAACAAACAAAGAGAGATAGTAGAGGGCAACGAGTGACTAGCTCCCTTAAGGTTTACTATACAAATAGTAGGAGTCTAAGAAATAAGATAGATGAGCTAAGATTACTTGCAAGTGCAGGTAATATAGATATTATTAGTATAACAGAGACCTGGTTTAACCTGAAAGATAGAGAAATGCCATCCGAATGCAACATACAGGGTTATAAACTATTCCGCACTGATAGGGTCAACAGGAAGGGTGGTGGAGTGGCGATGTAAGTCAGAGATAATTTAAATTGTTGTCTTAAACATGATATAAGATTAGAAACATCGAACACAGAATCTGTTTAGATACAGTTTCTCGAGGGACGTGACAAATTAATTTTGGGAGTGATTTTTAAGCCCCCAAACCTTGATAAGTAGTGCAGTAAGCTGTTATGGGACGAAATTCATAAGGCATCTAGATATGAAAATGTTGTGTTAATAGGAGATTTTAACTTTAGACAAATTGATTGGAACAATATGACAGGAAATCTTGCGTCTAGTGACTTTCTTGATGCGGTTCAGGATTGCTTTTTAGAACAGTTTGTGCCAGAACGAACTAGAGGAAACAATCTGCTTGACTTGGTTCTTGCCAACAAAGAATCACTAATTAACAATCTTGAGGTTAATGATGAGCTTGGGGAAAGTGATCACAAATCACTTAGTTTCAATATATCATGTAATTACCCAGATAACTGTAATCAAATCTCTGTCCCAGACTTTCGCTTGGCCAATATCAGGGGACTGAAAAATTACCTGGGTGAAGAAAATTGGGATGACCTGACTATGGGTCAGGTAGGCGATCTTGATTACCAATATGATGATTTTCAGAGCATATTTCTAGCTGCCCAGACAACTTATGTTCTGAGTAGGGAAATTAGATCTAACAAAAATTATCCCAAATGGATGTACAATAGATTAAAACATCTCATTGGTGAAAAGAGAGCCATATATAGGCGTATCAGAAGAGGGGATGGGCAGTTAAGAAATCAATATATTCAATGAAAGAGAGAAATAAAAAAAGGAATAAGACCAGGCGAGCACCAGACGAGCCTGGCCCATGGCCGGGCTCAGAGAGTAGATATACTCTCGAAATTCTTCAAAGGTATAAGGTATAAAGGTATAAGGTATGAACTGTATCAAGAAAGTCACTAGACTCAAGATTTCCTGTCAAATTGTTCCAATCAATTTGAAGTTAAAGCCCCCATTAACACAACATTTTCATATCTAGACGCAGCTTACTACGCTTACTACGCTATCAAGGTTTGGAGGCCTATATATCACACCCAAAATTAATTTTTCATACCCTACAAGAATCTGTAGCCAAACCGATTCTGCGTCCGATGTTTCTATTCCTATATCATGTCTAACACAACAAGTTAAATTATCTCTGACATACATCGCCACTCCACCACCCTTCCTGTTGACCCTATCAGTGTGGAATAGTTTATAACACTTTATGCTGCATTCAGAAGGCATTTCTCTATCTTTAATGTTGAACCAGGTCTCAGTTATAGCAATAATATCTATATTACCTGCTCTTGTGAGTAATCTTAGCTCATCTATCTTATTTCTTAGACTCCTACTATTTTTATAGTAAACCTTAAGGGAGCTAGTTACTCGTTGCCATCTACTATCTCTCTCTATTTGTTGATCAGTTGAACTTTTCCCTCACACAAGGAAAGTCGTTAAAGGTGATGTGAAATGAAAATGAAACACATCTAAGGCGTTGGAAAATAAGAGGGAAACAGGTCCAGGGCGACGGAAAATCACAGAGAAAACTGTCCAAAACGATGATGGAATATGACAGAAAAACATCTTCAGGGAGATTGAAAATGAGAAGAAAACCAGTCAAAAGCGATGGAATATGAGAGAGTAATCTGTTCAGGGCAACTGAATACGACAGGAAAATCCGTCAAGGGCAATGCAAAATTCCCATCCCTCCCAACTGCTCGCTCCCCATCCCTCCCACCTGCTCGCTTTCCATCCCTCCCACCAGCTCGCTCCCAATCCCTCCCACCAGCTCGCATCCCATGCCTCCCACCTGCTCGCTTCCCATCCCTAACACCAGCTCGCTTCCTATCCCTCCCACGAGCTCGCTTCCCAACCCTCCCACCAGCTCGCTTCCCATCCCTCCCACCTTCTCGCTCCCCATCCCTCCCACCAGCTCGGTCCCCATCCCTCCCACCAGCTCGCTTTCCAACCCTCACACCAGCTCGCTTCCCATCCCTCCCAGATTCTCGCTCCCCATCCCACCCACTGGCTCGCTCCCCATCCCTCCCACAAGCTCGCTTCCCATCCCTTTCACCAGCTCGCTTCCCATCCCTCCCACCAGCTCGCTTCCTATCCTTCCCTCCAGCTCACTTCCAATCCCTCCCACCTCATCGATTCCCATCCCTCCCACCAGCTCGCACCCCATCCCTCGCACCTGCCCGCTTCCAATCCCTCTCAAGAGCTCGCTTCCCATCCGTCCCACCAGCTCGCTTCCCATTCCTCCCACCTCCTCGCTCCCCATCCCTCCCACCACATCGCTCCCCATCCTTCCAACAACCTCGATTCCCATCCCTACCACAAGCTCGCTTCCCATCCCTCCCTCCAGCTCGCTTCCCATCCCTCACACCTGCACGCTTCCCATCCCTCACACGAGCTCGCTTCCCATCCTTCCAACCAGCTCGTTTCCCATCCCTCCCACCTCCTCGCTCCCCATCCCTCCCACCACATCGCTCCCCATCCTTCCAACAAGCTCGCTTCCCATCCCTCCCACCAGCTCGATTCCCATCCCTCCCACAAGCTCGCTTCCCATCCCTCACTCCAGCTCGCTTCCCATCCCTCCCACCACATCGCTCCCCATCCTTCCAACAAGCTCGCTTCCCATCTCTCCCTCCAGCTCGCTTCCAATCCCTCGCACCTGCTCGCTTCTCATTCCTCACACGGGCTCGCTTCCCATCCTTCCCACCAGCTCGCTTCCCATCCCTCCCACCTCCTCGCTCCCCATCCCTCCCACCACATCGCTCCCCATCCTTCCAACAAGCTCTCTTCCCATCCCTCCCACCAGCTCGCTTCCCATCCCTCCCACAAGCTCGCTTCCCATCCCTCACTCCAGCTCGCTTCCCATCCCTCCCACAAGCTCGCTTCCCATCCTTCCCACCAGCTCGCTTCCCATCCCTCCCACCTCCTCGCTCCCCATCCCTCCCACCACATCGCTCCCCATCCTTCCAACAAGCTCGCTTCCCATCCCTCCCACCAGCTCGCTTCCCATCCCTCCCACAAGCTCGCTTCCCATCATTCCCACCAGCTCGCTTCGCATCCCTCCCACCAGCTCGCTTCCCATCCCTCCCACCTTCTTGCTACCAATCCCTCCCACCAGCTCGCTCCCCATCCCTCCCACCAGCTCGCTTCCCAACCCTCACACCAGCTCGCTTCCCATCCCTCCCAGATCCTCCCTCCCCATCCCTCCCACCAGCTCGCTCCCCATCCCTCCCACAAGCTTGCTTCCCATCCCTCCCACCAGCTCGCCTCCTATCCTTCTCTCCAGCTCACTTCCAATCCCTCCCACCTCCTCGATTCCCATCCCTCCCACCAGCTCGCTCCCCATCCCTCCCGCCTCCTCGCTTCCGTTCCCTCCCACCTGCTCACTCCCCATCCCTCCCACCTGCTCGCTTCCCATCCCTCCCATCTGCTCGCTCCCCGTCCCTCCCACCAGCTCGCTTCACATCCCTCCCACCAGCTCGCTTCCCATCCCTCCCACTTGCTCTCTTCCCAACCCTCCCACCAGCTCGCTTCATATCACTCCCAGCAGCTCGCTTCCCATCCATCCCACCAGCTCGCTTTCCATCCATCCCACCAGCTCGCTCCCCATCCCTCCCACCAGGTCGCTTCCCATCCCTCTCACCTGCTCGCTTCCCATCCCTCCTACCAAGCTGGCGGGAGGGTTGGGAAGCGATCTGGTTGGAGGGATGGAGAGTGAGAAGTTGGGAATGATGGGATGCGAGCTTGTGGCAGGGATGAACAGCAAGCACGTGGGAGGGATGGGGAGCGAGCTGTTGGGAGGGATGGGAAGTGAGCTGGTGGGAGGGATGGGGAGCGAGCACCTGTGAGGGATGGGAAGCGAGCTGGTGGGAGAGATGGGGAGCGAGCTGGTGGGAGGGATTGGGAGCGAGGAGGTTTGAGGGATGGGAATCGAGCTGGTGGGAGGGTTGGGAAGCGATCTCGTGGGAAGGATGGGAAGCGAGATGGTGGCAGGGATGGGGAGCAAGCATCCCTCCCAACAGTTCGCGGCACATCATTCCAACCCCTACCACCAGCTCTCTTCCCATCCCTCTCAACTTCTCGATCCCCATCCCTCCCACCACGTCGCTCCACATCCCTCAAACCACCTCACTTCCCATCTCTCCCACCTGCTAGCTTCCCATCCCTGCAACCAGCTCGCTTCCGAACCCTCCTTCCAGCTCGCTTCCCAACCCTCCCACCTCCTCGATCCGCATCCCTCCCACCACGTCGTTCCCCATCCTTCCAACCACCTTGCTTCCCATCCCTCCCACCTGCTCCCTCCCAATCCCTGCCATCAGCTCGCTTCCCATCCCTCACACCAAATCGCTTCCCAACCCTCCCACCAGCTCGCTTCCCATCCCTCCCACCTTCTTGCTCAGCATCCCTCCCATCAGCTCGCTTCTCAACCCTCCCACCGGCTAGCTTCCCATCCCTCCCACCAGCCCGCTCCCTATTCCTCACACCAGCTCGCTTCCCATCCCTCCCACCAGCTCGCTTCCCGACCCTACCACCAGGTCGCTTCCCATCCCTCACACCTTCTCGATCCCAATCCCTCCCAGCAGCTCGCTTCGCAACCCTCTCTCCAGCTCGCACCCCATCCATCCCACCAGCTCGCTTCCCATCCCTCCCACCTGCTAGCTTCCCATCCCTACCACCAGCTCGCTTCCCATCCTTCCCACCAGCTCGCTTCCCATCCCTCCCACCTCCTCGCTTCCCAACCTTCCCACCTGCTCGCTTCCCATCCCTACCACCAGCTCGCTTCCCATCCCTCCCACCAGCTCGCTTCCCATCCCTCCCACCAGCTCGCTTCCCGACCCTACCACCAGGTCGCTTCCCATCCCTCCCACCTTCTCGATCCCAATCCCTCCCACCAGCTCGCTTCGCAACCCTCCCACCAGCTCGCACCCCATCCCTCGCACCTGCTCGCTTCCCATCCCTCACAAGAGCTCGCTTCCCATCCGTCCCACCAGCTCGCTTCCCATCCCTCCCACCTCCTCGCTCCCCATCCCTCCCACCACATCGCTCCCCATCCTTCGAACAAGCTCGCTTCCCATCCCTCCCACCTTCTTGCTCAGCATCCCTTCCACCAGCTCGCTTCTCAACCCTCCCACCGGCTAGATTCCCATCCCTCCCACCAGCCCGCTCCCCATCCCTCCCACCAGCTCGCTTCCCATCCTTCCCACCAGCTCGCTTCCCTACCCTACCACCAGGTCGCTTCCCATCCCTCCATCCTTCTCGATCCCAATCCCTCCCACCAGCTCGCTTCGCAACCCTCCCACAAGCTCGCTCCCCATCCATCTCACCAGCTCGCTTCCCATCCCTACCACCAGCTCGCTTCCCATCCCTCCCACCAGCTCGCTTCCCATCCCTCCCACCTGCTCGCTTCCCAACCCTCCCACCTTCTCGCTTCCCATCCCTACCACCAGGTCGCTTCCCATCCCTCCATCCTTCTCGATCCCAATCCCTCCCACCAGCTCGCTTCGCAACACTCCCACAAGCTCGCTCCCCATCCATCTCACCAGCTCGCTTCCCATCCCTCCCACCTGCTCGCTTCCCATCCCTACCACCAGCTCGCTTCCCATCCCTCCCACCAGCTCGCTTCCCATCCCTCCCACCTGCTCGCTTCCCAACCCTCCCACCTTCTCGCTTCCCATCCCTACCACCAGGTCGCTTCCCATCCCTCCCACCTTCTCGATCCCAATCCCTCCCACCAGCTCGATTCGCAACCCTCCCACCAGCTCGCACCCCATCCCTCGCACCTGCTCGCTTCCAATCCCTCTCAAGAGCTCGCTTCCCATCCGACCCACCAGCTCGCTTCCCATCCCTCCCACCTTCTCGCTCCCCATCCCTCCCACCACATCGCTCCCCATCCTTCCAACAAGCTCGCTTCCCATCCCTACCACGAGCTCGCTTCCCATCCCTCCCTCCAGCTCGCTTCCCATCCCTCGCACCTGCTCGCTTCCCATCCCTCACACGAGCTCGCTTCGCATCCTTCCCACCAGCTCGTTTCCCATCCCTCCCACCTCCTTGCTCCCCATCCCTCCCACCACATCGCTCCCCATCCTTCCATCAAGCTCGCTTCCCATCCCTCCCACCAGCTCGATTCCCATCCCTCCCACAAGCTCGCTTCCCATCCCTCACTCCAGCTCGCTTCCCATCCCTCCCACAAGCTCGCTTCCCATCCCTCCCACCAGCTCGCTTCACATCCCTTCCACCTCCTCGCTCTTCATCCCTCCCACCAGCTCGCTCCACATCCCTCCCACCAGCTCGCTTCCCAACCCTCTCACCTGCTCGCTCCCCATACCTTCCACCAGCTCGTTTCCCATAGCTCCCACCAGCTCGCTTCCCATCCCTCCTACCTGCTCGCTTCCCAACCCTCCCACTTGCTCGCTTCCCATTCTTCCCACCAGCTCGCATACCATCCCTCCCACAAGGTCGCTTCTCATCCCTCCCACCAGCTCGCTTCCCATCCTTCCCACCTGCTGGCTCCCCATCCCTCCCACCTGCTCGCTTCCCATCCCTTCCAAATGTTCGTTCCCAATCCCTCCCACCTACTCGCTTCCAATCCCTCCCACCAGCTCGCTTCCCATCCCTCCCACAAGATCGCTTCCCATCCCTCCTACCAGCTCACTATCCATCCCTCCCAACAGCTCGCTCCCCATCCCTCCCACCAGTTCGCTTCCCATCCTTCCCACCTGCTGGCTCCCCATCCCTCCCACCTGCTCGCTTCCCATCCCTTCCAAATGTTCGTTCTCAATCTCTCCCACCTGCTCGCTTCCAATCCCTCCCACCAGCTCGCTTCCCATCCCTCCCACAAGCTCGCTTCCCATCCCTCCCACAAGCTCGCTTCCCATCCCTCCCACCAGCTCGCTTCCCAACCCTTCTACCAGCTAGCTTTACATCCCTCCCACCTGCTCGCTCCGAAATCCCTCCCACCAGTTCGCTTCCCATCCCTCCCACCAGCTCGCTCCCCATCTCACCCACCAGCTCGCTCCTCATCCCTCCCACAAGCTCGCTTCCCATCCCTTCCACCAGCTCGCTTCCCATCCCTCCCACCAGCTCGCTTCCTATCCTTTCCTCCAGGTCACTTCCAATCCCTCCCACCTCATCGATCCCCATCCCTCCCACCAGCTCGCTTCCCATCACTCCCGCCTCCTCGCTTCCCTTCCCTCCCACCTGCTCACTCCCCATCCCTCCCACCTGCTCGCTTCCCATCCCTCCCATCTGCTCGCTCCCCATCTCTCCCACCAGCTCGCTTCACATCCTTCCCACCAGCTCGCTTCCCATCCCTCCCACCTGCTCTCTTCCCAACCCTCCCACCAGCTCGCTTCATATCACTCCCACCAGCTCGCTTCCCATCCCTCCCACCAGCTCGCTTTCCATCCATCCCACCAGCTCGCTCCCCATCCCTCCTTCCAGGTCGCTTCCCATCCCTCCCACCTGCTCGCTTCCTATCCCTCCTACCAAGCTGGCGGGAGGGTTGGGAAGCGGTCTGTTTGGAGGGATGGAGAGCGAGAAGGTGGGAATGATGGAAAGCGAGCTTGTGGCAGGTATGAGGAGCAAGCACGTGGGAGGGATTGCTAGCGAGCTGTTGGGAGGGATGGGAAGTGAGCTGGTGGGAGGGATGGGGAGCTAGCATCTGGGAGGGATGGGAAACGAGCTGGTGGGAGGGATGGGGAGCGAGCTGGTGGGAGGGATTGGGAGCGAAGAGGTTTGAGGGATGGGAAGCGAGCTGGTGGGAGGGTTGGGAAGCGATCTTGTGGGAGGGATGGGAAGCGAGATGGTGGCAGGGATGGGGAGCAAGCATCCCTTCCAACAGTTCGCGGCACATCATTCCAACCCCTACCACCAGCTCTCTTCCCATCCCTCTCAACTTCTCGATCCCCATCCCTCCCACCACGTCGCTCCACATCCCTCAAACCACCTCACTTCCCATCTCTCCCACCTGCTAGCTTCCCATCCCTGCAACCAGCTCGCTTCCCAACCCTCCCACCTTCTCGATCCGCATCCCTCCCTCCACGTCGTTCCCCATCCTTCCAACCACCTTGCTTCCCATCCCTCCCACCTGATCCCTCCCAATCCCTGCCACCAGCTCGCTTCCCATCCCTCACACCAAATCGCTTCCCAACCCTCCCACCAGCTCGCTTCCCATCCCTCCCAACTTCTCGATCCCCATCCCTCCCACCACCTCGCTTCCCATCCCTCCCACCTGCTAGCTTCCCATCCCTCCCACCAGCTCCCCCTCAAGGAAGGTTCCTTGACGCTGGTGAGGGGCTCTTGATCTAGGGAATTGGATCTGTGCTGCAGTTCCCTGAATTAAGCATGAATTCCTTCCATCCCCCCATAGGCGCTGTATAATCCTACGGGTTTAGTGCTTCCCCCTTGATTATAATAATAATAATCCCACCACCTCGCTCCCCATCCCTCCAACCACCTCCCTTCCCATCCCTCCCACCTGCTCTCTCCCAATCCCTGCCACCAGCTCGCTTCCCGACCCTAGCACCAGGTCGCTTCAGATCCCTCCCACCTTCTCGATCCCAATCCTTCCCAACAGCTCGCTTCCCATCCCTCCCACCAGCTCGCACCACATCCATCCCACCAGCTCGCTTCCCATCCCTCCCACCTGCTCGCTTCACATCCCTCCCACCTGCTCGCTTCCCAACCCTCCCACCAGCTCGCTTCCCATCCCTCCCACCAGCTCGCACCCCATCCATCCCACCAGCTCGCTTCCCATCCCTCCCACCAGCTCGCTTCCCAACCCACCCACCTGCTCGCTTCCCATCCCTCCCACCTTCTTGGTCCCCATCCCTCCCACCTGCTCGCTTCCCATCCCTCCCACCAGCTCGCATCCCATCCCTCCCACCAGCTCGCTTTCCATCCCTCCCACCAGCTCGCTCCCTATCCCTCCCACCACCTCGCTTCTCATCCCTCCTTCCTGCTCGCTCCCCATCCCTCCCACCAGCTCGCTTCCCATCCCTCCCACCAGCTCGCTTCCCATCCCTCCCACCAGCTCGCTTCCCATCCCTCCCACCTGCTCGCTTCCCAACTCTCCCACCTGCTCGCTTCCAATCCCTCCCACCAGCTCGCTTCCCAACCCTCCCTCCAGCTAGCTTCCCATCCCTCCCACCTCCTCGATCCCAATCCCTCCCACCAGCTCGCTTCGCAACCCTCCCACCAGCTCGCACCCCATCCATCCCACCAGCTCGCTTCCCATCCCTCCCACCTGCTCGCTTCCCATCCCTCCCACCAGCTCGTTTCCTATCCCTCCCACCAGCTCGCTTCCCATCCCTCCCACCAGCTCGTTTCCTATCCCTCCCACCAGCTCGCTTCCCATCCCTCCCACCAGCTCACTTCGCATCCCTCCCAACTGTTCGCTCTCCATTCCTCCCACCAGCTCGCTTCCGTCATGTGGGTATACCTTAAACTCACCTCATGTGGGTATACATTAAACTCACATGATGTGGGTATACATAAATAACAAAAAGGCACAATACCGTGACTAGAATGATACACAAATAACCCGCACATAAAAGAGAGAAGCTTACGACGACGTTTCGATCCGACTTGGACCATTGACAAAGTCACACTAACCAGAGGTGGAGCAGGACGGCTATATATAGGCAGGAAGAGGTGGTGGTAGTAGTAGTAGTAGTAGTAGTAGTACAAGAATTGTATATAATACGGACAAGATGAAATTAAGACACATGCACAACTCCCGGGCATCACCATCGTAGACGTTTCGCCATCCAGCCAGCCACTGGATGGTGAAACGTCCACAACAAAGACAACCAGACGCCGCACATGTGTCTTAATTTCATCAGTAGTTGTAGTAGTAGTGGAAGAAGAAGAGGTAGTAGTAGTGGTAGTGGTAGAAGTGGGAAATAAGGATGACGAACCAGTCAAAAACAAAGGAAGGGGAGCACTGCAAGAGAGCTAGAAACCCAAAGAGGGAGAGCAAGCGCACAGAGGTGCGTGAAAGGGAAAGTGGTGAAATAAGATAAATGAAGAAGGAACAGAAACACGAGACAGGAGAGAGAAAGACAACCCAGAGGTGGGTATACTTTAAACTCACCTCATGTGGGAATACATTAAACTCACCTCATTTGGATATACATTAAACTCACCTCATATGGGTATACGTTAAACTCACCTCATTTGGATATACATTAAACTCACCTCATATGGGTATACGTTAAACTCACCTCATTTGGATATACATTAAACTCACCTCATATGGGTATACGTTAAACTCACCTCATTTGGATATACATTAAACTCACCTCATATGGGTATACGTTAAACTCACCTCATTTGGATATACATTAAACTCACCTCATATGGGTATACGTTAAACTCACCTCATTTGGATATACATTAAACTCACCTCATGTGGGAATACATTAAACTCACCTCATGTGGGAATACATTAAACTCACCTCATGTGGGAATACATTAAACTCACCTCATTTGGATATACATTAAACTCACCTCATATGGGTATACGTTAAACTCACCTCATTTGGATATACATTAAACTCACCTCATATGGGTATACGTTAAACTCACCTCATTTGGATATACATTAAACTCACCTCATATGGGTATACGTTAAACTCACCTCATGTGGGTATACATCAAACTCACTTCATGTGGGTATACATTAAACTCACCTCCTGTGGGTATACATTAAACTCACTTCATGTGGGTATACATTAAACTCACCTCATGTGGGTATACATTAAACCCACCTCATGTGGGTATACATTAAACCCACCTCATGTGGGTATACATTAAACCCACCTCATGTGGGTATACATTAAACCCACCTCATGTGGGTATACATTAAACCCACCTCATGTGGGTATACATTAAACCCACCTCATGTGGGTATACATTAAACCCACCTCATGTGGGTATACATTAAACTCACCTCATGTGGGTATACATTAAACCCACCTCATGTGGGTATACATTAAACTCACCTCATGTGGGTATACATTAAACCCACCTCATGTGGGTATACATTAAACTCCCCTCATGTGGGTATACATTAAACCCACCTCATGTGGGTATACATTAAACCCACCTCATGTGGGTATACATTAAACCCACCTCATGTGGGTATACATTAAACCCACCTCATGTGGGTATACATTAAACCCACCTCATGTGGGTATACATTAAACCCACCTCATGTGGGTATACATTAAACCCACCTCATGTGGGTATACATTAAACCCACCTCATGTGGGTATACATTAAACCCACCTCATGTGGGTATACCTTAAACTCACCTCATGTGGGTATACATTAAGAGCTCAATAACAATTTAAAAAAACACTATGAAAACGAGCGTTTTCTATATACCTCAAGTTTCTTTTTGAACTTTTATTAGGTTTAAAATTCTCTCCAGATCCACAGAAGAAAAAAACTTAATGTGTTTTTTTCTGGTTATTCAGTTTGAAAAAAATATCATCTTTTCCAGGTTTTGACAAACCTGAACGAGCATTATCCTAGATGGATACTGTCCTAGCTGGATATTATCCTAGATGGATACTATCCTAGCTGGATATTATCCTAGATGGATACTATCCTAGCTGGATATTATCCTAGATGGATACTATCCTAGCTGGATATTATCCTAGATGGATACTATCCTAGCTGGATACTATCCTAGCTGGATACTATCCTAGATGGATACTATCCTAGCTGGATATTATCCTAGATGGATACTATCCTAGCTGGATATTATCCTAGATGGATACTATCCTAGCTGGATATTATCCTAGATGGATACTATCCTAGCTGGATATTATCCTAGATGGATACTATCCTAGCTGGATATTATCCTAGATGGATACTATCCTAGCTGGATACTATCCTAGCTGGATACTATCCTAGCTGGATACTATCCTAGATGGATACTATCCTAGCTGGATACTATCCTAGATGGATACTATCCTAGCTGGATACTATCCTAGCTGGATACTATCCTAGATGGATACTATCCTAGCTGGATACTATCCTAGCTGGATACTATCCTAGATGGATACTATCCTAGCTGGATACTATCCTAGCTGGATACTATCCTAGATGGATACTATCCTAGCTGGATACTATCCTAGATGGATACTATCCTAGCTGGATACTATCCTAGCTGGATACTATCCTAGCTGGATACTATCCTAGCTGGATACTATCCTAGATGGATACTATCCTAGCTGGACACTCTCTAGGCTGGAATACTGCTGTACATTAACATCTCCATTCAAAGCAGGTGAAATTGCAGATCTAGAGAGTGTACAGAGATCCTTTACTGCACGTATAAGTTCTGTCAAGCACCTTAACTACTGGGAACGCATGGAAGCACTTGACTTGTACTCGTTGGAACGCAGGAGGGAGACATATATATCATAATCTACACTTGGAAAATCTTGGAAGCAATGGTCCCAAATCTGCACACAGAAATCACTCCCTACGAAAGTAAAAGACTGGGCAGGCGATGCAAAATGCCCCCAATAAAAAGTAGGGGCGCCATTGGTACACTAAGGGAAAACACCATAAGTGTCCAGGGCCCAAGACTGTTCAACAGCCTCCCATCAAGCATTCGGGGAATTGCCAATAAACCCCTGGCTGCCTTCAAGAGAGAACTGGACAGATACCTAAAGTCAGTGCCGGATCAGCCGGGCTGTGGCTCGTACGTTGGACTGCGTGCGGCCAGCAGTAACAGCCTAGTTGATCAGGCCCTGATCCATCGGGAGGCCTGGTCATGGACCGGGCCGCGGGGGCGTTGAACCCGGAATAACCTCCAGGTAACCTCCAGGTAGCTGGACACTATCCTAGCTGGATATTATCCTAGCTGGATACTATCCTAGCGGGATATTATCCTAGCTGGATATTATCCTAGCTGGGTACTATCCTAGCTGGATACTATCTTAGCTGAATACTATTCTAGCTGTACACTATCCTAGTTGGATACTATCCTAGATGGATACTATCCTAGATGGATACTATCCTAGATGGATACTATCCTAGATGGATACTATCCTTGCTGGATATTACCCTAGCTGGATATTATCCTAGATGGATACTATCCTAGATGGATACTATCCTAGATGGATACTATCCTAGATGGATACTATCCTAGATGGATACTATCCTACATGGATACTATCCTAGATGGATACTATCCTAGCTGGATACTATCCTAGCTGGATACTATCCTAGCTGGATACTATCCTTGCTTGATTCTATCCTAGCTGGATACTATTCGAGCTGGATACTATCCTAGCTGGATACTATCCTAGGTGGATACTATCCTAGGTTGATACTATCCTAGCTGGATACTATCCTAACTTGATACTATCCTAGCTGGATACTATCCTAACTTGATACTATCCTAGCTGTATACTATCCTAGCTTGATACTATCCTAGCTGGATACTATCCTAGCTGGATACTATCCTAACTTGATACTATCCTAGCTTGATACTATCCTAGCTGGATTCCATCCTAGCTGGATGCTATCCTAGCTGGATACTATCCTAGCTGGATACTATCCTAGCTGTATACTATCCTAGCTGGATACTATCCTAGCTGGATACTATCCTAGCTGGATACTATCCTAGCTTAATACTATCCTAGCTGGATACCATCCTAGCTGGATACTATCCTAGCTGGATACTATCCTAGCTGTATACTATCCTAGCTGGATACTATCCTAGCTGGATACTATCCTAGCTGGATACTATCCTAGCTGTATACTATCCTAGCTGTATACTATCCTAGCTGTATACTATCCTAGCTGGATACTATCCTAGCTGTATACTATCCTAGCTGTATACTATCCTAGCTGGATACTATCCTAGCTGGATACTATCCTAGCTGGATACTATCCTAGCTGGATACTATCCTAGCTGGATACTATCCTAGTTGTATACTATCCTAGCTGGATACTATCCTAGCTGGATACTATCCTAGCTGGATACTATCCTAGCTGGATACTATCCTAGCTGGATACTATCCTAGCTGGATACTATCCTAGCTGGATACTATCCTAGCTGGATACTATCCTAGCTGGATACTATCCTAGCTGGATACTATCCTAGCTGGATACTATCCTAGCTGGATACTATCCTAGCTGGATACTATCCTAGCTGGATACTATCCTAGCTGGATACTATCCTAGCTGGATACTATCCTAGCTGGATACCTATCCTAGCTAGCTGGATACTATCCTAGCTGGATACTATCCTAGCTGGATACTATCCTAGCTGGATACTATCCTAGCTGGATACCATCCTAGCTGGATACTATCCTAGCTGGATACTATCCTAGCTGGATACTATCCTAGCTGGATACTATCCTAGCTGGATAGTATCCTAGCTTAATACTATCCTAGCTGGATACTATCCTAACTTGATACTATCCTAGCTTGATACTATCCTAGCTGGATACTATCCTAGCTTAATACTATCCCAGCTGCAAGATACATTAAACAGTTCATAAGAGGAAGAAGCATTTTGATCGTGATTAATAAATGGTAATCAAAATTTTTGCACAATTTTACCCATAAAATGTTCAGATCTACTTCTATCTGCCTTAGTTTCTCTTTCCGTCATCCTGAGACAACTTGTAGTGAATGACTGAAGAAGCTCCACCACTGAGGCAGCTACACATGCCAGCCGTGCCAAGAATCTAGTCCTGGTTATCGTAACAAAATTTTAATGTTATGAGATGAGTGTGTTTAAGTTAAGAGCGGAATGAAATCGAAAAGTAGGAAGAAAAGAAATTCAGGGATACCACTTAGAGGTCCCCCTTAAGGGATACCACTTAAAGATCTCCCTTCGGGGACACCACTTAAAGGCCCCTCCTCATGGGATACCACTTAAAGGCTCCCTTCAGGGATACTACCTAAAGGTCGCCTATCAGGGATATCACTTTAAAGGTCCCCTTTAAGTCTGTCTGATACACCAGAGTTAATGACACTATGTAATCTGTTCACAACCAGTTAAGAAAATTTTGATCTCTAAAATGGGGATTAAAGTAAATTCAACACATATACACTGTGAGATACACCTCTCGTGTATATTATTATTATTATTATTATTATTATTATTATTATTATTATTATTATTATTATTATTATTATTATTATTATTATTATTATTATTATTAAGATTTCATAAAGCACTGCCAGTCATTAAGAATGATCTTCCCCGACCAATACTCTTCTGAATGAACGTCTATATAGTAAAGATGATAGTCAAAATTAGCTGATACCAACTATATTGATATGTTAGCACACAGCTGCTATACAGTACAGCTTCTCATTAACTGATTTCACCAATTTCGGACAAAAAAAAAAAATGGCCGGATAAACACTCGAATTATCGAACAAAAATTAATAAAAGTCTGTTATTTCGAAATTTGTTGGTAGTGACAATGTGTGGTTATCTTATGTAGTATCGAGTCAAGTCAGGTAACAGTGATTCTTGTGTGGTAGGTTCCATAGTGGCACCATCCAAGACCTGTCTTCTTCATTGTTCCCTGAGTCGTAGGTCATCTGCCTCACTTTATTATCTACTCACTCATACATACACTCATCATTCACTTCTCAAGTGTCCCTGGACTTTGAGGATTTTGTGTGTTGTTATTATTAATATATTAGGTAAAATGTAATTAACAATGGCTTCTAAAACAAATGTTGGTGCAGAGAGAAAACGTGTGGTTGTCAGCCATCTTGTACATCTGTGTCATCCTCTGTCTTGGAGTAACACTTATTCTGTATTAATATTGGAAGAATTACCCACAATATGTTAAGTAAAAGGACACAAATGCAACTAATGTGACATTTTATTGTGGCAACGTTTCGCTCTCCAGGAGCTTTATCAAGCCGTTACAAACAATACATGGACACAGAGGGACATAGCGTGAGGTGTAATACTAGTGGTAGTAGTAGTAATAATATTACTTGTAGTAGTAGTAGTAATAGTAGTTATACAATATGGTACAATATGGTAGAACAATCAACTTGCACATGAGTATAAGGTTATAAAAGTTATTACTTGGGTTGCATAAAAATAGGTTAGACAAATATTTCTGCTACTGAAGTAATAACTTTTATAATCTTTTACCCACGTGCAAGTTGATTGTTCTACCATATTGTATCACTACTACTACTACTACTAATATTATTACTACTACTACCACTAGTACTACACCTCATTCTATGCCTATATATACCCTCTGTGTCCATGTGTTGTTGTAACAACTTGATGAAGATTCTAGAGAGCGAAACGTTGCCACAATAATGTCACATTAGTTGTACTTGTGCCCTTTTACTTAACAAAACTTATTCTGACACCATCGATCACTGCAGTTTACACCTAGGTGAGTACACCTAGGTGTACTCACCTAGGTGTACTCACCTAGTTGTACTCACCTAGTTGTGGTTGCGGGGGTCGAGTCACAGCTCCTGGTCCCGCCTCTTCAACTAGCCGCTACTTGGTCACTCTTCCTGCCCCGTGAGCTTCATCATACCTCTTCTTAAAGCTATGTATGGATCCTGCCTCCACTACATCACTATTCAAGCTATTCCACTTACTGACTACTCTGTGACTGAAGAAATACTTCCTAACATCCCTGTGGTTCATCTGAGTCTTCAGCTTCCAATTGTGACCCCTTGTTTCTGTGTCCCCTCTCTGGAACATCCTGTCTCTGTCCACCTTGTCTATTCCACGCTGTATTTTGTATGTTGTTATCATGTCTCCCCTAACCCTCCTGTCCTTCAGTGTTGTCATGCCGATTTCCCTTAACGATTTTTCGTAGGACATTCCCCTTAGCTCTGGAACTAAACGTGCTTGATTAAGTGTGGGTTCCAAACAGGTGCTGCATATTCCAGTATGGGCCTAACGTACACGGTGTACAGTGTCTTGAACGACTATTCACAGGTTTGCAAGGCGCCCATATGCTGCAGCAGTTATCTGGTTAATGTGTGCTTCCGGAGACATGCTAGGTGTTATCACCCCAAGTTCTTTCTCCTTGAGCGAGGTTTGCAGTCTTTGGCCACCTAGCCTATACTTCGTCTGCGGTCTTCGTTGCCCTTCCCCGATCTTCATGACTTTGCAGTTGGCAGGGTTAAATTCGGGAAGCCAGTTGCTGGACCCGGTGTCCAGCCTGTCCAGGTCTCTTTGAAGTCCTGGTTGATTCTCATTTGACTTAATTCTCCTCATTAACTTCACATTATCGGCGAACAGGGACACTTCTGAGTCTAACCATTCCATCATGTCATTCATTCACATAGATCAGAAATAGTACTGGTCCTAGGACCGACTCCTGTGGGACTCCGCTCGTCAAAGGTGCCCACTGTGATACATCATCTCGTACCATGACTCGTTGTTGTCTCCCTGTCAGGTATTCTCTAATCCACTGCAGTGCTCTTCCTGTTATACGCGCCTGATCCTCTAGCTTCTGCACTAATCTCCTGTGAGGAACTGTATTGAAGGCCTTCTTGCAGTCAAAAAAGATGCAATCAACCCACTCCTCTCCCTTGTGTCTTACTTCTGTTACTTTATCATAAAACTCCAGTAGGTTTGTGACACAGGATTTACCTTCCATAAGTCCGTGCTTGTTGGCGTTTATAATCTTATTCCGTTCCAGGTACTCCACCACTCTCCTTTTGATAATCTTCTCCATGATTTTGCATACTATACACGTCAGTGACACTGGTCTGTAGTTTAGGACCTCTTTTCTGTCTTCTTTTTTTAAAAACTGATACTACATTTGCAGTCTTCCATACCTTAGATAGTTGCCCAGTTTCAAGGGATGTGTTGAAGATAGTGGTTAGTGGCACACTCAGCATTTCTGATCCCTCTCTAAGTACCCACGGGGAGATGTTGTCTGCCTTTGAGGTATCAAGGTCCCTTAGCAGCTTCTTCACCTCCTCCTCAGTTGTGTGTATGTCATCCAACACTTGTTGGCATAATCCTTTTGGTGTCCCCCTCGTTCTGTCCACCCAGAGGCCTTCCTGTCTCCAATGTATTTCCAAGTACTTGGAAATATGAACACATATGCAGTTTAATGTGATCCTTTATTGACAACGTTTCGCCCACACAGTGGGCTTTTTCAAGTCACAAACAGATCTGTTTGTGACTTGAAAAATCACACTGTGTGGGCGAAACGTTGTCAATAAAGGTTCACATTAAACTGCATATGTGTTTATATTTCCATTGTGTCGGTATTTTATACCATTTATTTCCAATGTAAATACTTCCTTAAATCTCATGATGAGCTCCACACATACCTCTTGATCCTTTCTGGTGAGTTCCCCACCTTCTTTCCTCAGCCTGATCACCTGGTCTTTGACCGTTGCCTTCCTCCTAATGTGTCTATACAGCAGTTTCGGGTCAGACTTGACTTTCGATGCTATGTCGTTTTCGTACTGTTGCTGGGCCTCCCTCCTTATCTGTGCATATTCGTTTCTGGCTCTTCGACTAATCTCTTTATTTTCCTGGGTCCTTTGCCTTATGTACCCTTTCCATTCTCTGGTGCACTTAGTTTTTGCCTCCCTACACCTTCGTGTAAACCAAGGACTCTCTTTGGTCTTCCCATTATTTCTATTGCCCTTGGGAACAAACTTTTCCTCTGCCTCCTTGCATTTTATTGTTACGTATTCCATCATTTCATTTACTGACTTTCCTACCAATTCTCTGTCCCACTGAACCTCCTGCAGGAAGTTCCTCATACCTGTGTAGTCCCCACTTTTATAGTTTGGCTTTATCCATTCAACTCCTGTTACCCTCTCCACTTGTAACTCTAATGTGTATTAAAAACAGAGCTCAAAGAGGCTTCTCATATGTGATGTCCTCATTGCCTGAACTATATGTCTGAGGATTTCTCATTCATTCTTTCATGCCACTCCTCATATTTATTCGTTATTCCATCCGCGTTCGTGTACCAAACCTTCAACTTCTTTTCTAAAACTGTGATCCTGGGAGAAGATTGGGATTGGTGGATCGGGATCCCTGGCGGAGGCCTACTGGGTTTTGCGGTGGGGGTGGGAGCAGAGTTCCCATAAGGGGTTGCTGTAGGGGTGGGGTTTGTGGTGTGGGAGGTGGGGACAGAGGGATCAGTGTGTGAGTGTCGGTTTAGATTGTTGAGTTTTGTGTGTGTGTGTGTGTGTACTCACCTAGTTGTACTCACCTAGCTGAGGTTGCAGGGGTCGAGTTCTAGCTCCTGGCCCCGCCTCTTCACTAGTCGCTACTAGGTCACTCTCCCTGAACCCTGAGTTTTATCATACCTCTGCAGCTATGAATGGATCCTGCCTCCACTACATCGCTTCCTAAACTATTCCACTTCTTGACTACTCTGTGGCTGAAGAAATACTTCCTAACATCCCTGTGATTCAACTGTGTCTTCAACTTCCAACTGTGTCCCCATGTTGCTGTGTCCCATCCCTGGAACATTCTGTCTTTGTTCACCTTGTCAATTCCTCTCAGTAGTTTGCATGTCGTTATCATGTCCCCCCTACCTCTCCTGTCCTCCAGTGTCATCATGTCGATTTCCTTTAACCTCTCCTCGTAGGACATACCCCTTAGCTCTGGGACTAGTCTTCTTGCAAACCTTTGCACTTTGTCTAGTTTCTTTACCTGCTTGGCTAGGTGTGGGTTCCAAACTGGTGCCGCATACTCCAATATGGGCCTAACGTACACGGTGTACAGGGTCCTGAACGATTCCTTATTAAGATGTCGGAATGCTGTTCTGAGGTTTGCTAGGCGCCCATATGCTGCAGCAGTTATTTGGTTGATGTTATACTCACCCCAAGATCTTTTTCCTTGAGTGAGGTTTGTAGTCTCTGGCCCCCTAGTCTGTACTCCGTCTGCGGTTTTCTTTGTCCCTCCCTAATCTTCATGACTTTGCACATGGTTGGGCTGAACTCCAGGAGCCAATTGCTGGACCAGTTCTGCAGCTTGTCCAGATCCCTTTGTAGTTCTGCCTGGTCTTCGGCCGAATGAATTCTTCTCATCAACTTCACGTTATCTGCAAACAGGGACACTTCAGAGTCTATTCCTTCCGTCATGTCGTTCACAAATACCAGAAACAGCACTGGTCCTAGGACTGACCCCTGTGGGACCCCACTTGTCACAGGTGCCCACTCTCACACCTCGCCACGTACCATGACTCGCTGCTGTCTTCCTGACAAGTATTCCCTGATCCATTGTAGTGCCTTCCCTGTTATCCCTGCTTGGTCCTCCAGTTTTTGCACTAATCTCTTGTGTGGAACTGTGTCAAACGCCTTCTTACAGTCCAAGAAAATGCAATCTATCCACCCCTCTCTCTCTTGTCTTACTGCTGTCACCCTGTCATAGAACTCCAGTAGGCTTGTGACACAGGATTTCCCGTCCCTGAAACCATGTTGGCTGCTGTTGATGAGATTATTCCTTTCTAGGTGTTCCACCACTCTTCTGATAATCTTCTCCATGACTTTGCATACTATACATGTCAGTGACACTGGTCTGTAGCTTAGTGCTTCATGTCTGTCTCCTTTTTTTAAAAACTGGAACTACATTTGCTGTCTTCCATGCCTCAGGCAATCTCCTTGTTTCGATAGATGTATTGAATATTGTTGGTATGGGTACACATAGCGCCTTTGCTTCCTCTCTCAGGACCCATGGAGAGATGTTATCAGGTCCCATTGCCTTTGAGGTATCTAGCTCACTCAGAAGCCTCTTCACTTCTTCCTCTGTTGTGTGTACTGTGTCCAGCACTTGGTGGCGTACCCCACCTCTCCGTCTTTCTGGAGCCCCGTCTGTCTCCTCTGTGAACACTTCTTTGAATCTCATGTTGAGTTCCTCACCTACTTCATGGTCGTTTCTTGTCTCATTACCTGGTTCTTGACTGTTGTTTTCCTCCTGATGTGTCTGTATAACAGCTTCGGGTTAGATTTGGCTTTCGCTGCTATGTCGTTTTCATATTGTCGTTGGGCGTCCCTTCTTATCTGTGCATATTCGTTTCTGGCTGTACGACTGCTCTTTTTATTCTCCTGGGTCCTTTGCCTTCTATACTTCTTCCATTCCCTAGCACACTTGGTTTTTGCCTCCCTGCACCTTTGGGTGAACCATGGGCTCATTCTGGCTTATTCATTATTCCTGTTACCCTTGGGTACAAACCTCTCCTCAGTGTGTGTGTGTGTGTGTGTGTGTGTGTGTACTTACCTAATTGAATTCACCTGTTTGTGGTTGTACAAGTTGATTCACAGCTCGTCTCCCTGCTCTAAGAGCCTTCTTAAAGCTATGTAGGAGCCTGCCTCCTGATTATTCAACTCTAAGGTGAAGAAATACTTCCTAACATCCCTATGACTCGTCTGAATTTTCAACTTCCAGTGGCGTCCACTTGTTCCTGTATCACATCACTGAATCATTCTGGCCCTGTTCACCTTGTCCCTCTCAGTATTTTATTCATCGTTATCATGTCCTGCCTACTATCCCTCCTGCCCTCTAGTGCCATCAGGTTGAGTTCCATTAACCTCTCCACATTGTACATTACCCTTAGCTCCGGAACTAGTCTTGTTGCAAACTTTTGCACTTTCTCTAATTTCTTGACGTATTTGGCCAGGTGTGGGCTGTGCAAGAAAGGTATAAAATACCGACAATATGAAAGTTAAGACACATGTGCAACATCTGGATATCTTTATTGTAGACGTTTCGCCATCCAGTGGCTTTATCAATACAGATTCTAGGACATAATAGGAAGACAGTAGAACTATATACAAAAGATGAGGTAATCAGTCCCTCGGCCTTGGAGTTAGTGTTCACAGCATCGTAGTGAAGGAGAGTCTGGAGCAAAGGCAAGAAGACTGGCGTTTTTATAGGCGTCAGTGGATGGGACGGGCAGCAGACGAGGGCAGTCACTGGTAGGCGGGATTCCCCAGTGGAAGTAGGTCCTTCCCAAAGAGATGGGTTAGTTGCAGCAGCCGTGAAGAAGGTCTTGTAGATGTCCTCTGAACCAAGATTCCATGATGTTGCAGTGTCTGACAAGTTGTGCAAGAAAGATATAAAATACCGACAATATGAAAGTTAAGACACATGTGCAACATCTGGATGTCTTTATTGTAGACGTTTCGCCACTGATCTTGTGTTATTGTACTGTACTGGTCTTGTGTTATTGTACTGTACTGGTCTTGTGTTATTGTACTGTACTGGTCTTGTGTTATTGTACTGTACTGGTCTTGTACGTTACAACATTGTTACTTTTATTTACCTCTCTTATAATATACTGTTCTTCTGTGTAATTATTCTGTTTTACGTTATATTATTTTTTCTGTTAATATGCTGTTTTATTTGTTATTAAGCTGTTTTTTGTGCCACTATGCTGTTTTATGTATAATTGTACTTATTTATGTATCTCTATACTGTTTTATGTCTTAATTTACTGTTTGATATGTTACTGTAGTGTTTAATGTGTCACTATACTGCTTTATTGTTATACTGTTTTGTGAGTTGCTTTATTGTTTTTTTTGTTACTATACTGTTTTAGGCAATACTATAATTCCAGATGACTTGATTCATTTTATAAGTAACAAATAAACCGCTATCTGAAATCTTTTTCAACAGAGTCCTGCCAACACTATTTCCAACAGAATCCTACCAGAGGTCTTCTACCAATAGTGTTCTGGTAACAATCCTTCCAGTAGTATTCCTCCAATAACGTCCAGTCTTACACACTTCAATCCTACCAACAGAATCCTAAGAAAAGAATCCTGCCAATAAGTCTTCTATCGGGTATTTACCAAACAGGTTACATACAGTGTTATTAACTCTGGTGTATCAGACAGACTTTATACACATCACAACACAACGATGGTGGTGAAGAAAGACATAATAGCGGAGATATACTTTGACCTGTGACACAAACTTCTTCATTCTATAGTCTTTTCCATTACTTACCGGCTCTGTGCCATATATCTCTGCAACATAGTGCACCACATCATTCAGTGTGCCATATATCTCTGCAACATAGTGCACCACAACATTCCGTGTGCAATATATCTCTGCAACATAGTGCACCACAACATTTAGATTATAATATATGTTAACATTGATACATCACATACATAACAACAGTATGGGAGACATTAACACACAGTCGTACTGGCCAGGTTGTGGCAGCCACCACCACCAGAGATCGAATCATCCAAGTTGACAGTTATTATTTTCATCACCGAGTTTTTTTTTCCAGTTGTGGTGAATATTTTTTATGTTATTATTGAGGAGGTGAGAGAAGAGTATATGTGAAAACTGAGAGAATTATTTAATAAATTATTCTAATCTAAGTGTTTATTTGTGGCAGCGACCACCAAAATTATTATTGTCCAGAGATCGAATCATCCAAGTTGACAGTTATTATTTTCATCACCGAGTTTTTTTTTCCATCAGTTGTGGTGAATATTTTTTATGTTATTATTGAGGAGGTGAGAGAAGAGTATATGTGAAAACTGAGAGAATTATTTAATAAATTATTCTAATTAAACTAAGTGTTTATTAAGATGATTTATAAGAATATCTTCTTTGTTTTAACTACAAGTCTCTCAAGTTAGTCACTTCTTCACATATTTACATCTTTTTCCAAAATATTTCATAAAAATTTTGTAACCCTCTTTCTATTTTCTTAAAAAAAATAAATTATGTGATGTAGAATTTTTTTAAATTTCTTACACCATTTATATAGTATTTATTAATTTAAAGAATGGTGTGGGAGAGTGTAGATATGCTTATGAGAACGTGTACACATGTATGTATATATGTGCGTTCGTAGTAGTGTGTTTGTAGTGATGTGTATGTGTAGATAAGAGTGAAAAGTAAACATCAGAAGAAAACTTATATGAACTACATAATAATGTGTGTGTGTGTGTGTGTGTGTGTGTGTGTGTGTGTGTGTGTACAGAGTTTGAACATAGTATGTTAATAAAGGTGTGTTGACACTGACACTTGGTCTACATGATGACTTACCTTGTATATAGTATTATATCTTAATTCAACACTATAGCTGCCAAAACATTTACTAAGATTAAACGCATTTTTAACTCTACTATCATCTAAGTGCAGCTTTCCTTTATGTGAGTGTTGTTAACTTTAGTATTTCAGTGTAAACACATGATCCACAGATTACCTTCACTTTCTGGATTAACACTCTACTTTGTTATTCATATTTTGTCTTCACCATCACTTGAACTATCATAATTTCGACATACACTTTACCTGGTATGATCAACAGTCTTATTCCATTATATTTATTACATTCTTTAAAGTTTTTTCTTGTTTTATAAACATTAGAACAAAATCATTAACTATTCCAGTACTTTATTCCAACTGCGTCACACACTCCAGTCTTAATACATTCTAAATTTTCCACTTTTAATCTTCTTATCTTTTATACTGACTGGCTAACTCTGTTGACAGCAGCGTCAGCCAAGATGACAGCTGAGTTAGGATGACAGCCGAGTCAGCCAGGCTGACAGCTGTACCACGGAACTGTGTGCGCATGTAAGTAAATATGCGACCTTGAATTCATTAACGAAACACCACAAACAGAGATTATTATTAATTTGTTGTAGTTTTCATGGAAGAGATTCGCATTTGACACACACATACATAATAACATGTACACATGAAACTCATCAACACATATGACACCCATACTCAATAACATGTAAGCATTACATTCATTCATACATAACATGGTACACATGACAGTCCTCCAATAGTGTCTCAGACGTGTCCATCTTTATATATCTACATGTTTCACAAAGAATGTTGTTCACAAATATTTTCAAACTGGTAAATAAGTGAGAGAGTGTAAGATAATGTAACATAAAAGGAATTTAAAATTTTCAATTAATTAGCCTCTCCGAGGTGGCCGAACTGTGTAGCAGCTTGGTGGCGTCTAGCTGGTGTACGGTCGCGGCTGTCTTGGTGGCTGGAATTACTGGACGCAGTTCTCTGTGTGTCCCCTCCAGTAATTCCACCCACCTGGAAAGTCTCTACCGTAGACCAGCTAGACAAGACCAAGTATCCACCCAGCAAGGTCACTGAGGGTGGCAACCGCTGACTCTGGGGAAGTGGGGAAGGGAGTCTACCTGAGGTGACACTAGTGGACTCCTAGAGACACTGATCCGGGGAAGGCACCGCTGACCTTAGGTAAGTGGGGAAGGGAAGACATCCGGGAGCGAACGGATGGATTCCTGGATACATGAACTTGGGGAAGGTTGTTGTTGAGGCTGACCTTGGGTAAGTGGGGAAGGGGATACATCCGGGAGCAAACGGATGGATTCCTGGATACATGAACTTGGGAAAGCATGAATACATGCAGTTGAGGCTGACCTTGGGGAAGTGGGGAAGGGAAGACATCCGGCGGTAGACGGACGGATTCCTGGATACATGAACCTGGGGAAGGCAAGAATACCGCTGACTCTGGGGAAGTGGGGAAGGGAGTCCACCTGAAGTGACACCAAGCGGACTCCTGGAGACACTGATCCGGGGAAGGCACTGACCTAACTCGCTGACCTTAGGTAAGTGGTGAAAGGGAGACATCCGGGAGCGAGCGGATGGATTCCTGGATCCATGAACTTGGGGAAAGTTGATGTTGAGGCTGACCTTGGGGACGTGGTGAAGGGATGACATCCGGGAGCGAACGGATGGATTCCTGGATACATGAACCTGGGTACGGCAAGAATACAGGTTGGTGAGGCTGACCTTGGGGAAGTGTGAAAGGGGAAACATCCGGCGGCGGACGGATGAATTCCTGGATACGCAACCCTAGGAAAGGCTGAGGCTGGAAGGCAGAGATGAGTGGCGAGGCTGACCTTAGGGAAGTGAGGAACGGGAGACATCCGGGGGCCCACGGATGGATTCCTGGACACATGAACCTGGGGAAGGCGAGGGGGGGGGCGGACCTTAAAGACGAACCACTGGCCTCCACGTGGCAAGATCTGGTAACTCAGAGATAACTCTGAGGCTGACAGTGGTCGCAAATGGTAATAATAATAATTATTATTATCATTATAATTCGTGTTTTGCTAATTTGGATTCAAATGCGTCAACCATGGTGGAGTTATTCTCACTCCAGCCTCCCTGACAGTAGCCACAGTGGTGTTATTCCCACTCCAGCCGCCCTGACAGTAGCCACAGTGGTGTTATTCCCACTCCAGCCTCTTTGACAGTAGCCACAGTGGTGTTATTCCCACTCCAGCCTCCCTGACAGTAGTCACAGTGGTGTTATTCCCACTCCAGCCTCCCTGACAGTAGCCACAGTGGTGTTATTCCCACTCCAGCCTCCCTGACAGTAGCCACGGTGGTGTTATTTCCACTCCAGCCTCCCTGACAGTAGTCACAGTGGTGTTATTCCCACTCCAGCCTCCCTGATAGTAGACACAGTGGTGTTATTCCCACTCCAGCCTCCCTGACAGTAGTCACAGTGGTGTTATTCCCACTCCAGCCTCCCTGACAGTAGCCACAGTGGTGTTATTCCCACTCCAGCATCCCTGACAGTAGCCACGGTGGTGTTATTCCCAATCCAGCCTCCCTGACAGTAACCACGGTGGTGTTATTTCCACTCCAGCCTCCCTGACAGTAGTCACAGTGGTTTTATTCCCACTCCAACCTCCCTGACAGTAGTCACAGTGGTGTTATTCCCACTCCAGCCTCCTTGACAGTAGCCACAGTGGTGTTATTCCCACTCCAGCCTCCTTGACAGTAGTCACAGTGGTGTTATTCCCACTCCAGCCTCCCTGACAGTAGTCACAGTGGTGTTATTCCCACTCCAGCCTCCCTGACAGTAGCCACGGTGGTGTTATTCTCACTCCAGCCTCCCTGACAGTAGCCACAGTGGTGTTATTCCCACTCCAGCCTCCCTGACAGTAGTAACAGTGGTGTTATTCCCACTCCAGCCTCCCTGATAGTAGTCACGGTGGTGTTATTCCCACTCCAGCCTCCCTGACAGTAGTCACAGTGGTGTTATTCCCACTCCAACCTCCCTGACAGTAGTCACAGTGGTGTTATTCCCACTCCAGCCTCCCTGACAGTAGCCACAGTGGTGTTATTCCCACTCCAGCCTCCCTGACAGTAGTCACAGTGGTGTTATTCCCACTCCAGCCTCCCTGACAGTAGTCACGGTGGTGTTATTCCCACTCCAGCCTCCCTGACAGTAGTCACGGTGGTGTTATTCCCACTCCAGCCTCCCTGACAGTAGCCACAGTGGTGTTATTCCCACTCCAGCCACTCTCATAGGAGTCACGGTAGTGTTCTTATTTGTGTTCATTCACCGGAGTTAACATTAATAAAAATATTGATAAAATATTAATAAAAATATTGTTCATACTGTTGATTAACTCAACAGAGATAACATTGAGTCCACTGTCTTCAGCCCCGACACCCGCCATGGCTAATAAGCAACTGTTTATACGAGAGAGAATACATCGGTTTTATAACCAACTTGACGTCGTCGGCGTTTATTTAACCTGCATTTATTATTCCCCCGTCGCTTACCCACCCTTTTTACTCTGCCACCTGTAATAACTTTCTTTGCAACTCCTTTTAAAGCATCTATCCCGTGAGATTTACGAGCAGCTTTCATGTCTGTTTTTCCAGATTGATAATCATCGAGCATTTTAGTTCCAAATTCTACTGCACTTGGCACAGCCACTCTAAAAAGAAAAGGTAAAGCTCTTTTAGCTAGACCCGCTAAAGCCGAAAAAAATCCCCCACCTCGGACTCTGTATGGCGCGTGAAAAGTTTGTATATCCCCCAGACCAGCCCCCACATGGGAGGGTTTTAGGGAGAATAAACTCCGAAATTCCTGCTCAGAGGGCACTTGAAAGGGTACACGCATGTTTGGCGGTTAGAGAAACAATAACCATTTTACGCTGAGTTGTTTCTATTTATTTATTTATGGGTCTTACATGTAACACTATGGTAGTGGAATGACCGCTTTCAAAAGACAGATTACGACTAAACTGATCTGTCATTTTGATAGCTATTTTATCTAATTTAGTTACGCATAGAGGTTTGTACATCATGGGATGAGCGCCTTTTGAATAACTCTCCTGAAAGGCGAAGGCATCCAGAATATTGACTAACTGACTGCCGTATATTTGCGGTTCCACAATATCACTGTATATTAAAACATAATCAACTCCGGCAGTGGGATCAGGTTTGAATGGGGCAATCTGCTTGGGGAGGGAGCCCCCCTCGGGCACGTCACTACAAAATAAATAATATTTTTCAGCGCTGCTAAGCCCAAGCACCCGAGCTATTCTCGGTTTAAATTGAGCTTTAAATAAAGTGGCAGCATTGTTTTTTCCCGTAAAGGATCGCGATCTGGTCGAAACTAAAACCCTCCCAATTCCGGCATCATAACTGAGTATTTTCCCTTTCGGGAAATGTGCCGAATAATTATCTCTAAAGGCTTTTTTTAAACCAGCTGTTAGCTGTCGATTAATTTCTTCAATAATATGGCTGGTATCCGTCGATAACACATCATTTTTTGGTAGAAAGTGGTGGACTACTGTTTCTGTACTTATTCCTGTTTCAGTAATGTGATTTTGTATAATGTCAATGTCGCATTCGGCATCGTCTCTTGTTAGAACATTGAATTTTTTGGGATACAAAACATTAAGCAAGGCTATTTCGTAGTTCAAGGATGGATTTAAAGGCGTCGCAGTAATTATATTTTGAAAGGCCGAAGCTGTGTTGTCGAAAATGTCAATATTTTCTAAACTGCTCAAATAGATATATTTCCCCGGACCCCCTCTGTCCATGTTGAGGGACAGAGACAGTATGAGGCAAATACAAAATATAGACCATTATATATATTTTTTAAAGGCTTAAAAAAACTTTAGTTTGAAGACTTTACATTTTTATTTTTTTATTAGTTACAGCATTTAGGAATAAAATATCCACATCATCGTGCTGTCGTTTGTGTTTTCCGCGTGAAGTGACCTCGACCCCATCAGGCATGTCCATTTCACGTATGCCACTGTCTCGTTTAGTTCCAATCCCACCGGCTGGACTGACGTCAGCACCATTGGCACCGCCGCTGCTGCTGCCGCCACCGCCGCCACCGCCGCCACCGCCGCCACCGCCGCCACCGTCGCCACCGCCGCTGCTGCCGCCGCTGTTGCTGCTAGTGCCTTGCTTCTCCACAGACTTCTGTAGTATTTCCCGTTCTACAGCTTCGGGGGAGGCGCCGCATTCAATTTCCACCTCATCTAGGATGATTTTAGGTACTGTCAAGTATGGGGTCACTGACGGTACGAGCAAGCATGTCCGAATTTCCCGTTTCAGTAATATGTCTTGAAATATGTTAATGAGAGGGAGATATTCAGTGTGCCATTCATCAGCCTGTTTTCTGCTCATGCCAATGTACTGGGGTAAAATTACCCGTTTGATGTTGCCATTGGCTATCACCGCCCGTCCCAGGGACACCAGACATAATTTAAACCAAATTCGTCGATTCTGTTGCGTGTCCTTGCTCAAACCGCGTACATAATGCGTGTCGAGACTACGCTCCAATTGCTGTCGCGCAATTTCATTCTTTTCAAGACAAGGACCCGCAGAGAACTGGCATATTAGCGCTGCAAGGTGCGGTCTTAAAAAATCCTCCGGCCTGTCATCGAGGGTGTTGGTGCATGGTGGGGGTGATTTTAGGACAATTTCCCCGGGTGTGCCCCGATCTGCAGCTATGGCACGGTTCACGAGGATTAGCGATTTTCGCTCAATTTGGGAAAATGGATATTTTTCCCAGAGTGAAAGAGCCAGCTCGTAGGGACGAGCAGAAGTAGCGTTGTGGGGATACACGATACAATCCCCATATTCCAGGAATTCTTCGTCCGTTATTCCCCCGACGATTACTGGCAATTTATATTCCATTCTCCTCAACAGTTGGGTTCCTTAGAGTCCTCGCTGAGGGAGAGAGACGGATAATGTTTATCGGTACGTCGGCGGCGGGGTTTAAATACCGAGCTGCTGGAGCCTCCCACTCCTGCGGGTGGGTTGGTAGGAGTTTGGGGACCGCTCTAGGTCGACATTCATCTAAGGTGGTTATACAAGGTTTGGCCCCCTTCAAAAGCTTCTATGATATCCCAGAAATCATGCGTAGCATATTCTAAGCGTCTGATTTCAGCCGTCAGTTCATTCTGATTAAAATTGTCATATAATTTTTCAATTTCATCAAAAGTCTTAGTAAATCTGGTCATGGGGCAATTGACTTTGAAGGATTCGTAGGTTTGCCATAAACTTTGTATCACACGAGCTTTGTAACACACTTGCTGATAAATCTTTCGTCTTGACGTTAATTGATGTAATAATATCGACAAACTGGGGTCCTTTTCTCCTTCTTCATTCAACGGGAGATTAATTCTCTCGGGATAATCAACTGATGGCTGGTCCATTTTTTTTTTTATGAATAGCACTTCGAGAAGGAACTTCTTGTCTCTATCCTGTTCCGGTATTTACTAAAGCAGGCAAAGCTCTTCTCTCGACTTTATGAAAGCTTAAATTTCAATAGGCTAGCCAGAGCGGCTTTTTTTCCGCGCTCTTTTTAACATAAAAACCGCCTAATAATTTTCTCGCCTTGTGATTTTTTATAAATCTTGGCTCTAATTTAATAAGGGTCACTAATTCCCTTACAATGGACAAAAGTTTTTATCGATGTACGCTCGACTGCTTGTCAAAGATTTAATGATTTGTAAGATGTTTAAATTATGGTATGGAGGGAATAAAATACCTCTCTTATCCCACCGAATAAAAGGATTATTCTTGAAAAGATTCAGCATGGATTTCGCGTATGGTAATTCTTCTCTTGTGAAATACAGATCAATTATTTCATTTAAATTTGGGGAAGAGTCCTCAGGCGAGAGAGAAAGACTATTGTTTTTTCTTGATATTAAAGATAAAAGTATTTCCGACGGGAGTTTATTATTGCCTATTATTATTTTCTGTTTCGGATTTTTTTTTTTAATCTTAGACTCGTCGCAGCAGCTGCCGCGGGCGCGCCCACTGCAGCCGCCGCCGCCGCCGCCGTCGCCGCCGCCGCCGCCGCCGCCGCGGCTGCCATTACAGCGAGCGAGCTTGTTTTTTTTTTTATGGGGGACTCACCAGTCTCAACAAAGAGGTCGGACGGGTGCCCGCTCGTGGGAGGTGGTGGCTCGAAGCCACAATTACCCTTATGAGGGCGAGTTGCTACGCCGGGGCCGGTCCTGACCCTCTCATCCTTGCTTTGGACTGGCTTCACTTTCACTCTCGAGAGGCTGGAAGATTCCTTCCTACGCACCATAGTGGTGGGAGCGGAGCTTCTGCGAAGGCGGGGAAAAGGAGATTTGCGCTTAGGAGTGGGTAAGATATTTGTTCCATTTTTAAAAATATATTTTTCGGCGGTTAGCCGAGGGATGAGACAAAATTCCTTTACCACCATTTCGATTATTTTTTACTTTATAAAACTACTAATCAGCGAGATGACCAGAGGTAAGAGTGTAGTTAAGATGGCTCCTCCACGCTGACCAGAGGTAAGAGTGTAGTTAAGATGGCTCCTCCACGCTGACCAGAGGTAAGAGTGTAGTTAAGATGGCTCCTCCACGCTGACCAGAGGTAAGAGTGTAGTTAAGATCGATCCTCCACGCTGACCAGAGGTAAGAGTGTAGTTAAGATGGCTCCTCCACGCTGACCAGAGGTAAGAGTGTAGTTAAGATGGCTCCTCCACGCTGACCAGAGGTAAGAGTGTAGTTAAGATGGCTCCTCCACGCTGACCAGAGGTAAGAGTGTAGTTAAGATCGCTCCTCCACGCTGACCAGAGGTAAGAGTGTAGTTAAGATGGCTCCTCCACGCTGACCAGAGGTAAGAGTGTAGTTAAGATGGCTCCTCCACGCTTCGAAAGAAGAATATTTTTTTTTTTATAAAGTGGAGTTCGTTTACGGGCAACGGTGAGAATGTCTCCTCTAAACTTCTTTAATTTGCTCAAAATGGTCGGTTCTACTGTTAGATTTTTCTTAAGAGAATTAGTAAATATCTCAGATATGCAATTAATTTCTTTTTTTTTTAATTCCTTAATAATACGATTGCGAGCTTTAGCTGGAAGTTTGTTTAATAAAATTAATAACTCTCTGTGTTGCACTGCCAGGGGCTTACCCCTGTCTGACATTTTGCATGTCCTTCTCGTGCACCCAGCTATCTGCACTTCGGGGATAACCCACCCAGGTTACCAGATATTCTCTACTGCCGTCAGTTTTTCTTCTCCGTCTCAATATTTTAATGGGAAAAAAATCAGGTAGAGATGTTTCTATTAATTCCTGAGCGTAAAATTGCCCGAGTATTTTTTCCCCGCTCAGGTCGACAAGAGAATATGAGGGGATTACTTGCGAATTATCAACCGATTGGATTTTAAAAATTTCTTCGGTGTTTTGAGGCCAATAACTCTTGTGAAATATCCCCCGGTGGCTAGTTATCCGCACATGCGCTCCAGGAGTCAGTCGTGGACTAGTACGAGGCTGATGAGGACGGGCATTTAAATACATTAGCCCAAACTGCCGACGAATGTCTCGAGGAAGACTCAGAGAATGCACTTGTTGTGGAGTTTGACCTTTCTTGAGAGAGGTGTGAGGAGTTGAGTTGTATGGCTGGTAATACCTCTATATATTTTAAAGAATTTGTTAAAGTCATATAGTGGTAGATTCTATGCTTAAGCGTGCGAATAGCTCGTTCCGCTATTGCAGCCTTAGTGTCCGAGAAGGTACTGTATAATTTAATATTTTTTTTTTTAGGTAATTCAGAAGAGGACGATTATAAAACTCGGTCCCTCTGTCCGTGTGTAATCTCGAAATTCCACGGAAGGTGGGGCTTTCTATAATATTTCGTAAGGCTGACAAGACGCTTTTTGAGTTTTTTCTGACTAGCCCTACCACCTTCATTAACCTTGAAAAGACATCAATGCATAACAAAATATATTTAATGCCGCCATTGTGGGAATGTAATAAAGTCGTGTCCGCCAAGTCGCAGGTGAGTATAATGCGAGGGGCAGCGGCTATGATTTTCCGTCTGGGAAATCGCAGAGGCTGCAATTTATGCAAAGTATAGGCCCTCTGAGAAGAGAGATAATCTACTACGTCTTTATAAGTAATAGAGGCGTTTTTCTCCCTAGCTGCTCTAAAAAGTTTGTTAACATTCCCAGTAAAGCCACCAGGGCTATTGACGTCTCTATATACTTTTTCTAGAATTTTCTTTTTATGTGAATTTAAGGCCATTTTTGTTTTTACCAGTGGTATACAGTTTCACAGTTGCCCTCTCCGGTAATGAAGCTTCGTAATTGAATTTCCTCTGGAGCGGTTAAATCAACCAGAAGATAGCCGTATTTATCCGCAGTGACGTGACGATATATCTCAACAAATTTCAGAGCTAGATTTTTTCCATAAATTTGTCGCCCGAGACATTCCAACTGAGACAGATCTCGTTGTCTTAATAAAATATATTGGCTACAATTAAGCGTGATCGTGCGAGCGTATTTTCCTTGTGGAAATAAATTTTGAGATATGAGAATTACGGATATTTGCTCGTGTCTTCCTCTAGTAAATATATTAGCTATAATATCACTCTTAACTGCTTCATTAAAAAGGTCATCAATTATATACAGAGAGCTATTGTCTGTCTCAAGGGGATTTTGGTAATCCGCCGGGTTAATGAGACCTTTCACTAAAATGATTTTCTCACTAAGAGAGGTGATTTGTTTCAAAGGGTGAGTTTTATCATCCAGACTGGAAATGATTATTCTCGCGAAAGAACCGGCATATTTTTTACATAAACGCTCCACTAGACTGCTCTTGCCTGCTCCGCTAAAACCAGCAACAAGTATTCTTGCAAAACAATGTAATGTTAACTAATAAATATATTTGCTAAGTGAGACTTTTGTTTTCACCTTTGAAAAATTAGGTTATTATCCTTTTTTTCACACAGATGCCCCCCGATGTACCCGGAGAGCGCAGCCAGATAATCACGCCGATAACCCCGAAAGAAGCAGTGAACTAGACCAGCAGGCTGGCTGCAACACTCCCTCAGAGACCCCACCCAATTATTAAGTCGTACCCAGGCACCTGAATCCTTTGTACTAGCCTCCCATCACGGAAATAAACTTCTCTATCCCCTTTGGGGGATGTGTGGTGACCCCACCCAGTTATTAAGTCCTCTGACAGTTCGAGGCTAAGCTGTCTTCCATTACCTCATTCTTTGAACCAGTCGGTGTTGGGAAGAAGTAGCACTTGCGTCAGTGAGCAGCACACCGGGGGAACTCCCTCGGAGATGGCAAGCTTGTACCCAGTCACCTGAATCCTTCGTACTGCCTCTCCCATCTATCAGAGTGATAGAGTTTGGGGAGTCATAAGTCATCATTATCTACCTTCTTATACTTAGTAATACACAGAAATAAGTCTCTCTATCCCCTTGGGGGATGATTAAACATATTAAACTTGTACCCTGACAGCCCTGTGTTTATGCTGTCTCCGAGTATCACTTTCTTTTTCCATGGTCATTATCCTGGAATCTGCCACCCAGTGACCTGAATCCTTTGTTCTACTTCTGTTCCTACTTAGTAATGCATAGGAATAAGTCTCTCTATCCCCTTGGGGGATGATTAAACATATTAAACTTGTACCCTGACAGCCCTGAGGTTATGCTGACCCCCCATTATCACATTCTTTTCCATGGTCATTATCCTGGAATCCGGCAGTGTTCCTAGATCGACAAGGATATACTACTAATATGATAGGGAAAGAGAAAGGAGGCAGTTTTCGCATTCTGTAAATAATTTTAGTTTACAGAAAGCAGTACAGTTTGTTCCCCGCTTCAATGAGGCCGAACCAGAGCAATTTTTCGAAAGCTTCGAAAATTAGGCTCGAGCCTTGAGGTGGCCGGAACAGCATTGGGCATCGTTGGTTCATACAGCATTATTGGGTAAGGCACAGGAATTTACGTCAGTATTAAATGACGCTGAATTTTCTGATTATCAAGTAGTGAAGACCACAGTGTTGGGAGCATATACGTGTATCCCAGCCAAATATAAACAAAATTTTAAGCTGGGCAGACGACAGCTTGGTCAATCCCTAGTGGACTTTGTGAGACAGCAAAGCAAAGCTTTTACCAGCTGGTATAAAGCAAGTGGTGTCTCTACCTTTGAGGAGCTGGTACAGCTTATTCTGATTGATAACCTGCTGGAGTCTGTGGGACCAGAGGTTCGAGTCTTTCTGCAGGATCGTGACTTAACCACTGCATTGGAGGCAGCCGGATTGGCTGATACCTTCGAAACTAACCGCTCCTTGTCCGAGCGGTCCCGTCTCTCTTTTCAACAGCCTGGCATGAGCAGAGATCGTCAACCTTGGAGAATGAAGTGCCAGCCGGAGGGAGAACGTCTACGTCAGCCAACTAAGTCACCTGGTGAGCCACGCTTCTCAACATATGGTCCACCTGCGGAGAGGCAAACTACTCATGGTGCATCTCGACAACAGTATCCAGAGAGACACCAGCCAGAACGACACCATTTGCAACGTCAGCAGGGAGTAAAGGGCAAGCCTGTCGTCTGCTTCCTCTGCAACAAAGTAGGTCACATCCGTCCCAACTGCCCCCATAAACCCCAACCCATTGGGAAAATCTCTAATATCCCTAGTAACATGTCCCCTAGAGAAGTAGAAAAAGGTATGGCCCCTTATTATTGCAAGAGTCTTATTTCCCTTCAGGAAAACTCAGAAACAACTAAAGTAAAGACCTTTAGAGATACTGGAGCATATTTCTCACTTGTAAGAGAAGGAATATTACCCTTTCAGAGAATACTTCTTTGAATTCCCCTGTTTTATTGGAAGCATTTGGAGGAGCTATATGTTCTGTTCCTTTACATAAAATTTATGTACAGTGCAAATATTACACTGGGTACTTGACTGTAGGTGTCTCAAAAGGATTCCTCATGAAAGATGCCATGTTATTACTGGGTAATAACATTACTACTGTTAGTGTGTGTCCTGAATCTATAATGATTAATTCTTCTCCGGTGTTGGCCATAACTCGGGCAACATCCCAAGGGTTGTCTGGAGGGAATGTTGACCTATCCTTGGACGACTCCGATCTCGGAATAGCCACATTGTTTTACGAGGAAAACTGGCCAGAGCCTCGTAGATCAAGTGAACAGACCCCGATCAAGCCTTCCTATTCCCAGGTTGCAGGATTGCCAGATGTCTATGTTTCCATGCCCGAGGGACTGTCCTTCCGGGAGGAACAACGAAAGGAACCTTCTTTAAAATTCGCTTTTTAGGCAGCCATGGGTAAATCCTCTTTGGGTCATCCGGTCAAGTATGAAGTTAAAAACGATTATTTGATCTGCACTGAGACTGGTAAGGAGATAGAGGGCCGGCAATTGTATGACAGGTTAGTGGTTCCAACCAAGTTTAGACCTCAAATATTAAAAATAGCTCATAATACATCATTAGGAGGTCACTTAGGAATTACAAAAACCTTGTATAGAATCACAAAAGAATTTTATTGGCCAAAATTATAGAAAGATGTGAAGAATCACATTAGGTGTTGCCGAGAATGTCAGCAAGTTGGGAAACCTGGACATTCCATTAAACCTGCACCTCTCCAACCTATACCTGCTGATGGAGAACCTTTTGCAGATTTAATTATAGATTGTGTAGGTCCACTACCTAGGTCAAAGTCTGGAAATCAATATTTATTTACGATTATGGATAAAGTAACCAGATACCCTGAAGCAATTCCCATGCGTAGTATTAATACTAAAGCTATTCTCAAAGCTTTAACAAAATTCATTTCTTGTTTTGGCATTCCTAAAACTATTCAAAGTGATCAAGGTACTAACTTCACTGCCAAAGCATTTAGGGAAGTATTAACTAGGCTAGGGATAATCCACAACTTATCCACTGCCTATCATCCTCAGTCCCAAGGCGCCTTGGAAAGATTCCATCAGACATTAAAAACAATGATGAGAACTTTTTGCATGCACTTTCCTACAGACTGGGATGAATCACTACCTTTGTTGCTGTTCTCAGTACGAGAGATGGTGCAAGAGTCTACAGGGTATAGTCCGTTTGAGCTGATCTTTGGGCACAATGTACAAGGTCCTCTTCGGGTGCTCAAAGAAGGATGGATGGGAGAAGACGTTAGCTCAACACTCTACAACCCGTCTTCAAGGTTGCAGGTGGCACGTCAGTTAGCCAAGGCTAACCTAAAGACAGCTCAAAGTAAGATGAAACAGAGGTATGACAGAAGTGCACAATTCCGCTCCTTCCATCCAGGAGACAAGGTGTTGGTGCAGGAACCTATACCTGGCCACACCTTGAAAGCTAGATTTACGGGACCTATGCAGATTGTAAGTAGATTATCTGATGTAAATTATGTGGTAGCTCCCATTGATAAGACCTCAAAAACTAAAACTTACCACATTAATCAATTAAAGTATTTTCATGCACCAGATAAAGTCCCAGTAATGACTCTGTCCTCTACCTCTGAGGACGACTCTGACTCTTTGCACTCTATCTCTGAAATTAATATTAAACTTTCAAATTCTGTCCTCCTCAAGGATCCTAGCTCTTTAATGGAGGGATTATCTGAAACGCAAGCAACAAATTTAACAGAACTTCTACAGTCATATCCTAATATTTTTTCGGATGTGCCGAAAAAATGTACGTTAGGTTATCATGATGTAGATGTGGGAAACTCTAAACCAATTAAACTCTCCCCCTACAGAGCTAATCCTGAAAAGCAAAGGCTACTTCAGCAGGAAGTAGAATTTTTGTTAAAGCATGGTTTAGTGAAGGAGCCATCTAGTCCATGGGCTTCACCGTGCATCCTTGTGAAGAAGGCTGATGGAGGGTTTCGTATGTGTACAGACTACCGTAAAGTGAATGAGGTCACAATTACAGATGCTTACCCTCTTCCTCGTCTGGATGACGTAATTGACTTTGTGGGTAAGGCTACTTTTGTGTCCAAGTTAGATCTCCTTAAAGGTTACTATCAGGTACCTTTGACGGACAAGGCGAAGGAAATCTCTGCCTTCGTAATTCCAGGAGGTCATTATCAATACACAGTTACCCCCTTCGGAATGAAAAATTCCCCCTCTTCATTCCAGAAACTTATCCATCAGGCTATTAAAGGACTTGAAGGCACGGCAGCATACCTAGATGATATTGTTGTGGTGTCTGATACTTGGGATCAACACCTACTTAGACTTAAGGCTCTTTTTGAGACCTTTAAGAGTTCCCATTTAACAGTTAATTTATCTAAATCTTCCTTTGGCCAGGCCACTATCACTTTTCTAGGCCATGAAGTAGGTAGTGGTAAAGTTGCACCTAAACTTGCTAAAGTTCTTTCTATTAAAGATTATCCAGTTCCTCATGATAGGAAATGTCTTCAACGTTTCCTAGGCATGATAGGATTTTACAGAAGATTCTGTAAGAATTTCTCAGATATTGTAGCCCCTCTTACCTCTCTTACCAGTCACAAAGTTCCCTTTAATTGGACCTCAGACTGTAACACTGCTTTTAATAAAGCAAAAAGATTATTGTGTACTGCACCCATTCTCTTGTCTCCAGACTTCTCCAAATCTTTTTCATTACAGGTTGATGCTTGTGAGTCTGGGGTTGGGGCAGTACTATTACAAAACGGGAACAAGGAGTTTCAGCCTGTAGCATACTTTTCAGCCAAGTTCCAGCCACATCAGAGGGCTTACTCTACCATTGAAAAAGAAGCCCTCGCGCTGGTACTGGCTTTGGAGCATTTCGATGTTGATGTGGGCCAGACATCGCAGGTGGTCACAGTCTACAGTGATCACAATCCTCTAGTATATCTCCAAGCCATGAAGAACCACAACACAAGGCTTATGCGCTGGACGCTAAGGCTGCAGCCCTATAATATTTCCATTAAATATATTGCCGGCAAGGAAAATATGTTGGCAGACTCTTTATCTAGAGTCTAATATTTTTATTTATTTTGGTTAGGATGTTATTTGTGGTAACCCTCTTTTCACGCTCTTTTTTTTTTATCCCCTGGTGTGGGGTTTTTTTTTAGTGAGGGGATGCTGGCTACCGTCCGCCTGTATCTTGGACCTATGCTAGCCTGTCTGACTGCTGTCTCACTCTAAGTTTAGGGTTTGGGTTTTGGTCACGAGAAAAGCTGAGCTCTATCTAAGAGTTGGATGGTGGAGAGGAAAGGCGGTCCCATTCTTTTGTGCCATGGTGGCACGGTTACCACTGGGAGGTGGCAGCCTAATCCTGAGCCTTCTCGGGGTGGAGGTGTGGCATGCAAAGAGTATGTAACCTTTATTCGGCGCATGTACACACCCTCATTTACAGGATATCTCCCCCAACCAGCGAACCAGGTTGCTAAGAGTTGATGATGGGGCCCCGTCGTTCAACTAGTGACCAGGTTCTAGCCAATAAGATGATGGTTTTGGCAATCGCAGAGGTTATGTGGGTACCGCTCTCCTGTCTGCCCTTGTCATTCCGATTCTAGAGCTGGTTGAAGCACGGTCTGCTATCTTGTGGCTTCTATTTCTTCCTTGCTTACCGTGGAGTGCACTATACTTATCACTGTACATAGTGTACATATTGCTGTTCTAAATTGGTGAAGGATAATATAAGTCTAAACTTTTTCTGCTGTGTTTATTTTGCTCCCATTACACCCGGGATAACAGGCCATTTGGAATCCTGGGTTGTAATACAAGCACTAAAAACAATGGAATAACACAAAGTATATTGCATGTATGCGTGAAATCGTCCTCGCTGGCTTGTAAACAATGGCACACTGGCTGTACATGGAGTCATGTAGTGGCCGGGCCACTCAGGCTGCGCAGACACACTTGGGACGAATGACCTTAGGGAGCCGTCAGGTTCATTGCGCGGAGCAAAAAAAAATTCGAAAAAATATGAAAATGGAGTTATTGTTACCAAAAAATAGCTGAACTTTCTGGCTACACTCTGGTATAATTATTATCCTTGTACGATGTTTCTAAAAGGAATTACAGCCATTTATAACAGGCATGGTGACAGTTTTTTTTTTTTTTATATTTTTATTTAAAACAGAGCAAATACAATAATGTATAAGAGTATAAAATTAAAAACCATACTAGATATTACAAAACCTCTAGTACACAATCCCGGTACATTTTAAGAACACCATAGATCATGGCCATATTACAACCATATACATAACCCACAACCATATACAGATACATTAGATTTTGCCACCGAAGTGGCTAGTTTATTGTGCACCCCATATCCATCCTGTGGACGGTAGCGCGAGAGCATATGGATACACAAAAGGCCTAGGAACTAGGCCCCAAAGGGTTAACAGGAATACATATGGATTTATATCTACATATCTATAGTTCACTTATCTGTTACAAGCAAATTTAGGAAATTTGCTTAGTATATCTGGTATCTTATTTTCATTAATAAGATATCTTGACATGTCACATAGGTTATTATACTGTCTGTCTCTGTATTCCTCAATAAGTGGACAAGTAATGGTGAAGCTGGAGGTGCTGTCCTGGGAGACAGAAATGGTGAAGCTGGAGATACTGTCCTGGGAGACAGTAATGGTGAAGCTGGAGATTTTGTCCACGTAGTCGGGAATTATACGCAGGAAGGAATACATATAAATGACCTCATAGGGGACAGGAGCCATAGTAGGGAAACAAGTGTAGTCAAAGATAAGATAAAACCAATATTGCAAACTAGAAATACCGCAGGAAATAGCAAACAAGAGGACTCCAATAGCAATAGTGAGGATAAATTACCAAAAACAACTGGTGGGAGCTCCATTGTTGGTGCTAGGGAGGATAGAAGTAAGACAGGGAAACATGCACCAACAGGGAATACAGTCACAGAAACCCAAGGCAAGCGGAAACCAAGCCTGTGCACATACTATGCACTTGGTATCTGCTGGCATGGGAAATCTGGAAAAACAGATGGGACATGCAACTATGACCACCCTAGAAAATGCCATGCCCATATGACAACAGGAAAATGCAAACTCCCTTCCTGTAAGCTTTTTCACCCTGAAATGTGTACCTCTTCAGTACAGGAAAGACTGTGCTATAACTTAAATTGCCAGGCATACCATCTAAAGGGGACAAAAAGATACAAAACATCCAGGCCATGGGAAAACCTGGGTAGCCACAGCCACTCAAGAGGGAGAGGTTTTTTAGTGCCAGGAAGGAAAAAAAACTGGCAGGAAATGGCAGAAATCGTACACCAAATCCAGTCATTCCTGGAGTGGAACCACAGTCGATGGCCTCCACTCCAAACCAACAAATACAGATACTAATGCCGGAAAAAAAAAATCCCCCCCCAGTACCAACAATACCACCAGTCCGATAACATTCTTCTTTGCAAATATACAGGGTCTAAAGCCAGCAACAAACAACAAAATACCTTTCATCCGTGGACTGCTTGCAGAGGCAAAGGCAATGTTCGCGGCTTTCACTGAGACCCATATAAAGGATCACTTGGACAACGAAATATGGATCCCAGGTAACAACCTACACAGATGTGACAGAGTGAACAGGCAAAAGGGGGGGGGGTTGGCCTGTACATTGCAGAGTCACTTGTTTGCACAGAACTGCTTAATGCCTCAAATGATGTAGTGGAAGTTTTAGCAGTAAAGGTCGAGAACCAAAACCTAGTCATTGTGGTAGTCTACAAGCCTCCGGATGCAACATCCCAGCAATTCCAGGAACAGCTGTTAAAAATTGACCACTGTCTGGAAAATCTTCCAGCTCCTGCACCCAACATCTTGCTCCTGGGGGACTTCAACTTAAGGCACCTAAAATGGAGGAATATAGCAAATAATATTGTTGCAGTAATAACACCAGGAGGCAGCTCTGATGAAAACTCACACTCACACGAGCTTTTAAATCTCTGCACAAAATTCAATTTAAACCAGCAAATAATAGAGCCTACTAGACTGGAGAATACACTAGACCTCATCTTCACTAACAATGATGATCTGATAAGAAATGTCACCATATCAAAAACAATATACTCAGATCACAACATAATTGAGGTTCAGACATGTATGCGTGGAGCCCCAGACCGACAAAATGAGACTAGTCACGAGGGAGCATTCACCAAATTCAACTTCAATAACAAAAACATAAAGTGGGGCCAAGTAAACCAAGTCCTAACCGATATAAGCTGGGAAGATATACTAAGCAACACAGACCCAAACTTATGCCTAGAACAGATTAACTCGGTGGCACTCGATGTATGCACAAGGCTTATTCCTCTAAGAAAAAGGAGGAGTAGATGTAAAATAGAAAGAGACAGGCGCTCCCTTTACAGGCGACGGAAAAGAATAACAGAGCGGCTAAAAGAGGTCAATATATCTGAAATGTGCAGGGAGACACTGGTCAGAGAAATAGCAAGCATCGAACTTAAGCTAAAAGAATCCTTTAGGAGTCAGGAATCGCAGGAAGAACTAAAAGCCATAAATGAAATCGAAAGAAACCCAAAGTATTTCTTCTCCTATGCCAAATCAAAATCGAGAACAACGTCCAGTATTGGGCCCCTACTTAAACAAGATGGGTCCTACACAGATGACAGCAAGGAAATGAGTGAGCTACTCAAGTCCCAATATGACTCAGTTTTTAGCAAGCCGCTAACCAGACTGAGAGTCGAAGATCAAAATGATTTTTTTATGAGAGAGCCACAAAATTTGATTAACACAAGCCTATCCGATGTTATCCTGACGCCAAATGACTTCGAACAGGCGATAAATGACATGCCCATGCACTCTGCCCCAGGGCCAGACTCATGGAACTCTGTGTTCATCAAGAACTGCAAGAAGCCCCTATCACGAGCCTTTTCCATCCTATGGAGAGGGAGCATGGACACGGGGGTCGTCCCTCAGTTACTAAAAACAACAGACATAGCCCCACTCCACAAAGGGGGCAGTAAAGCAACAGCAAAGAACTACAGACCAATAGCACTAACATCCCATCTAGAAACCCATCAGTTACACAACCCAGGGCAACATGGGTTTAGAACAGGTCGCTCCTGTCTGTCTCAACTACTGGATCACTACGACAAGGTCCTAAATGCACTAGAAGACAAAAAGAATGCAGATGTAATATATACAGACTTTGCAAAAGCCTTCGACAAGTGTGACCATGGCGTAATAGCGCACAAAATGCGCGCTAAAGGAATAACAGGAAAAGTCGGTCGATGGATCTATAATTTCCTCACTAACAGAACACAGAGAGTAGTCGTCAACAGAGTAAAGTCCGAGGCAGCTACGGTGAAAAGCTCTGTTCCACAAGGCACAGTACTAGCTCCCATCTTGTTCCTCATCCTCATATCTGACATAGACAAGGATGTCAGCCACAGCACCGTGTCTTCCTTTGCAGATGACACCCGAATCTGCATGACAGTGTCTTCCATTGCAGACACTGCAAGGCTCCAGGCGGACATCAACCAAATCTTTCAGTGGGCTGCAGAAAACAATATGAAGTTCAACGATGAGAAATTTCAATTACTCAGATATGGTAAACATGAGGAAATTAAATCTTCATCAGAGTACAAAACAAATTCTGGCCACAAAATAGAGCGAAACACCAACGTCAAAGACCTGGGAGTGATTATGTCGGAGGATCTCACCTTCAAGGACCATAACATTGTATCAATCGCATCTGCTAGAAAAATGACAGGATGGATAATGAGAACCTTCAAAACTAGGGAGGCCAAGCCCATGATGACACTCTTCAGGTCACTTGTTCTATCTAGGCTGGAATATTGCTGCACTCTAACAGCACCTTTCAAGGCAGGTGAAATTGCCGACCTAGAAAATGTACAGAGAACTTTCACGGCGCGCATAACAGAGATAAAACACCTCAATTACTGGGAGCGCTTGAGGTTTCTAAACCTGTATTCCCTGGAATGCAGGAGGGAGAGATACATGATTATATACACCTGGAAAATCCTAGAGGGACTAGTACCGAACTTGCACACGAAAATCACTCACTACGAAAGCAAAAGACTTGGCAGACGATGCACCATCCCCCCAATGAAAAGCAGGGGTGTCACTAGCACGTTAAGAGACCATACAATAAGTGTCAGGGGCCCGAGACTGTTCAACTGCCTCCCAGCACACATAAGGGGGATTACTAACAGACCCCTGGCAGTCTTCAAGCTGGCACTGGACAAGCACCTAAAGTCAGTTCCTGATCAGCCGGGCTGTGGCTCGTACATTGGTTTGCGTGCAGCCAGCAGCAACAGCCTGGTTGATCAGGCGCTGATCCACCAGGAGGCCTGGTCACAGACCGGGCCGCGGGGGCGTTGACCCCCGAAACTCTCTCCAGGTAAACTCCAGGTAATAGTGTTCAAGAGAGTGACCATATGCCTGATCACATAATTTACATTTAGTTTGATCATCATCTGTGTGTCTCCCAAACTGCCAGAAGTACTTGTAACCAAGCCTAAGCCTGGCCACTACAACATCAGTCAGTCTGTTCACATTGCAAGTTGCTCCATAAACATACTTATCTACGTTCATGTTATCATAGTGGGTTATAGATCTACTCAGGCTTCTAACTGCTTTCCTATAACAATCATTTTCATTATTTACTTCTCTCCTAATATTATTCCTAATGCTAGACACAGTTATACCAGAGTTATATTCTACATTCTCCTTCTCGATACTCTTCTTGGCTAACATATCAACTTTATCATGAAGGAGTAATCCAATGTGTGATGGGATCCATAGCAATTGTACATTAATTCCTTTGTCCCTAATTTTTGATTATCTATACCTGGCTTCCCCAATGAGCATGTTGTTGGAGTCATTATATGAGCCAAGAGCCTTCAATGATGACATAGAATCAGTAATGATGATAGAGTCAAGCTCAGTGTCATAGGTTAGCTTTAGCGCCATTAGGATTGTAAACAATTCAGTTTGCAGTGTAGACGCCCAGTTGTTAATTCTTATGCCTAACTCAACAAATTTATTATCGTTCTTAACTAGGGAGGTGGCAACAATAGCAGATGCAGCCCTGCCAGAAGACTCCTGTTTAGATCCATCAGTGTATATAACTTGTGATAATTTGTTACTACCAGCTAGGTGAGAAATTTCTTCTTGAGCAGTTGCTCTAACAAGAGATTTAAGGAAGGGATTACTAGCAATGAGCTTCTTGGGAGGGACTTGTAGGTATGTGATATTAAATGAACACATCTTCCATGGAGGGGTGAAATGCTCTTGTTGCCTACAGTGATACAGTTCATGCAGGTTATAAAACTTAATGCAATTGCACGTTTTCACAATCCATTTAGATCTGTGTGTATTTACCTCTAGACACTTGGTAAGATTCACTGTGACAGTGTCTGGTTCGTTTCTCAACATTCTAATACCGAGTACAGTGTTAATTTCAACAATCCTATCACTGATACTAGAAATACCAAGCTCCTTCCTCATGTTAAGAACTTTTGTAGATCTGGGACAGCCAAGAATAATCCTGAGAGCTTCATTTTGCATTAACTCCAAGGGTCGGAGAGAACTTTCTCTAGCTAATATCAACATGGGAGCAGCATAATCAATTAAGGACTTAACATAGGCTATGTACATCATTCTCACGATTCTCACATTTGCACCATAGTTGGGATTGTAGCCAGCTACAGCTTTGAGAGCATTTAGCCTAGCTTTACATTTCTTGTTTAGTTGTGGTATAGTGGATTTGTTAAAGGGTACATCTACACCAAGATATCTGTAAGTTTTAAAGTAGCTAATGATTTCACCCTGCAAATAGATGGGTGGGGGATGTCGTTTGCTTGTTAATATCTTAGTTTTAGAGGAAGATATTATGAGGCCTAGTCGATTACAAATTGCTTGAACTTCATTAAGAATGGTATTCATCTTCTTATGCCCTGTTGTATGGATCATGATATCATCAGCATAGCTTATAGCTATATGTTTAGGTGAGGCAGGTAGAGCATTTAGGAGAGCATTAATCAGAATATTAAATAGCATGGGACTAAGAACTCCTCCCTGCGGTGTACCTAAAGACATTTCTTTAGAATCACTTCTGAAGCCTTGGTAAAGGACAGAGGATACTCTATTTGACAGGTATCCTATTATCCAGCAGAGTAAGCTACCACCAATATTCATTTTGGCTAGTTCATGTAGTATAACGGTTCTGTTCGCAATATCAAATGCAGATTTTAGATCAAGAAAAGTGGTAAAACTAGTAGAGGTGTGTGCAGTGAGAAAGGTGGAAATACAGTTCTGCACACTTTTACCTTTCATGAACCCATAGAGGTAGGGGGAAAGTTGATCTCTGATTCTGTAGTACAGTCTGTTAAGCATCATTCTTTCAAAAGTTTTACAAAGACAACTAGTTAAGGAGATCGGCCTAAATGTATCAGGCTGTTGGGGCTTAGGGATAGGCACAATGAGACTATTGGTCCAGGAAGTAGGAAGAACGCCCTCAATGTAACTGAGATTATACAGTGCCAACAAAGGGTTATCAGGCACGTGCCTTAGAGTTCTGAGAATATCATAGGTTATACCATCCTCTCCAGGAGCAGTTGATCGACCTTTGGTTAATGCATTATCTAATTCATACTCGGTAAAGAGGCAATCACTCTCATCAATATTTTGGCTCATAAAATTAATCAGTTTCAACATTTCTTCAGAAGTACTCTCTAAATTTTTTCTAATATGAGATGGAAGGCTTTCATGCATCCTACAAACCCTCCTTTTATAATAATCATTATTGCCAGTGCAGACACAGCTGACACTTCTACCCCCCCTCCCCCCGTATGTACAGTCACCGTTCTAAATAACATACCTTAATTATCCTAATGAATGGTCATACCCTGACCTCATCAAAACCTAAAAGTTGGTAGTGCATGAACAAGACACAAAAACACAAATTTACAGACTAAAACAGATATGAAACATTACATTCATATACACATACACTGTAATAAGTAGAAGAATATACACCAACAATATAATATCAAATATTAATGTTAACCATGAATTACAAACATTCAAAACATTGCATATCGTGAAGTTCACACTCAAAATGCAAGATAATACACCACATGCCACATTAGCGGTACAATACTAGGCTATGTAAATTATTTAAAGAACCCAAGACTAGAACATGAATAAGTATTATCCAAAAGGTTCATCATGATTTTAGTAACTTAACAACTCCAAACTCCTTATAACACCTAACACGCCACATACAAACTTACCAATAACGTTACATACATTCCACAAGACTATACTTTCGCTGTGCCTTCTAGCACGTGCCTAACTAGTATTACTTACAAATATAGATACAAAAATTTTAATCTAGAGAACTAATCCTTATCCACACACGTTTACATAATAGGAAATTACTTTAAATCTGATGCAGGAACGCGTAACAAAAATGCAAAAATAACTCAGTTCTTCAAGGTACATAGTGAAAGGAATATCCTCTCAAGAAAAGTTTAAAATTCAATTGCAAGACCAGTACAAGCAAAACATAATACGCTACCAAAGGAAAATATACATATAATATAATTTATATATTTAAACTGCCATTTACACCTTCCCCATCAAGGGAACTAAGCTAAACTAATCTTTCACAACCTCTCATCTAGTCCCACACGAGTACCTCCAATCACACCCAATCACCCATCATTGCGCACCCAAGGAGGTGAGCCCGTTGAATACCCCTGAACCCCCCCCCCTCCCTTTTACCACCCTACTCACCCCGGCAGTTAAAACCCCTTATAACGCCAATAAATTCCCTATTGTTAGGCATCTATAATCCTCGTAAAAAAACCTCATCCCACCTTTTCCCAAAAATGTCTCTATTGCGACACAAGGTTTGATAAAACGTCGCCGCCAGTCCTTCTCAGCACATCCCCACCCTTCTTCCCCCTCATACCCCACAAAACATGTATGTAGTCCACGATTACATATGTTAAACCCCTTACCACACCCTCATCCACACCACTCATATCAAGACTCAACGCTCACAATACCGACACACCTTGACCCCCCACCCTCACCACAACCTTATTCATCCATACCCTGATGCACCCCAAACCTTCACAAAAATAGACAACATGATATGCAGTCTCTTCCCCACTGCATCTGCCACACCCCCCACCCTCGATAACCCTCCTATCTCGGAGCATCGCTCCCGATGGCAAAATCCCATGCAGGAAACCATACATAACCTCACGTGGCCTAGGTCGTATCCTTAATTTACTAAATCATCGCCATATTACATCCCATGCATACATGGGGTAGATCCCTTCAACCGGTGCCACTACATTTCTCTCTAACAATTTACATAAAGTTCCCACCTTTACTTTTCCCGGTTCCCTGGCTAACACTAAAGCACGTAACACTGTTTCACATTCCTTCATTTCCGCCCCTCCATACCATTTCCTCAGGTGAGCATGTACCTTATCTAGCTGCCCCCTCCCCTCCATGCACCTGCACTTATCACTTCCCTCTTAATAAAAACACATTTCACGTGCTTTCTCAAGTCCAACAAACCTAACCCTCCCCTACATACCGGCAATGTCACTACCTCCCTTCGCAACCAGTTGCACCCTGAGCCCCACAAAAATTTGAACACCATTCTAAGAATACTCGTGATCGCTGTTCCTGTTAATGGCATCACTGCCAAAACAAACCAGACTTTACTATATAGTAATACATTGATGACGATTGCACGTTGCCTAAGGGTTAAATGGTGCGGTTGCAGCATTCCCAAACGTCGCTGCACCTGTTCCACCATCCTATTCGAATTGCTAATCCTTGCAGCACTCAGGTCAGCCTCATAAACGACACCACAGATTTTCAGACTCCTGGTTCTCCGCTGCACAACATCACATCCCCAATCTAATCTCCCTGCCCACTCTCCCAACCCCATTATCATTGACTTTTCCAGATTTACCTTCATCCCAGTAGCTCTCCCAAAATTGTGTACAACTTCCTCCAAAAGTCCTAACCGTGTCTCCTCACTCACCAAAATAGTTGTATCATCAACATAGCCCACCAAACCAGGCCAAGGCTTCTGCTCACCATCCCCATCCCCTGTCCTTAGACGATCCTCCACCATCCTATAAAAGGGATCCTGAACACATGCAAACAAAAGTTTTGATAATGGACATCCCTGCCGAAGACCTCGCTCCATGGTGACTCCCTCCCCCACACACCCATTGATTTGCACCCTTACCTTCGCGTTTGAGTACAACGTATCCACCCACCCCACTATTTCTTCGCCAAACCCCTGTCGTAGGAGAATATCCCTCAAAGCCTTTCTTTCCACCCTGTCATAAGCCCCTTGCCAATCCAACGCCACCAACTCCCCTCTTCCCCTTTCCATGTCCTCCAGGAACCCCTTTATGATCCCGTGGCCCTCGTCCATTGACTTACCAGGCAACCCAAACTGAGACTCAAACACGACCCTCCCCACAACATATTTAAGCCGATTCCCAAGAATTTTCGCGAACAATTTATAATCAGCACAAAGCAACGAAATGGCTCGGTAATCCCGAAGGGTACTTTGCTGTTTACCCTTCGGGACCAACACCACCACCGCCGTTGCCTGTGATTCTCCCATCTTACCTCCTTCCTTCATGGTATTCATTAACTCTACTAGGAAACCCCTAAGCAGATCCCAGTGCTGTACATAAAATTCGCTTGGTAAACCATCGATCCCGGGTGCCTTTCCCTTCCTCATGTCCATAAGGGCTCTCCATATTTCCTCCTCCTCAATGACCCCACCCAGTGCCTCCCGATCACTCCTCCCCAGTTTGCATGGCACATACTCACATACCTGCCCAAGAACCTCTCCATCTACCCCACTACTTTTCCCATATTCCTCAAACCATCTATCTGCATATGCACTCATCCCCGTGGTTTCCCGTAATACCTGTCCCTCTCTAAACCCCCCCACCAAAGAAATGACTTGCAATCCCGGTATTGTAGTCGTTCGCTGTCGTACCTTCTGTCCTCGCAGCACACAAGCCGATGGCTTGTCGCCCCATAGTACTTCGTCCAACCCCACCTGTATACGTACTGCTGCAAAACGTTCTTCTTGTAAATCCCTTATCCTGCCCTTCAACATGTGTATATCCTCCACTGGGTACACCCCGGCCACAGCTCCCCCCTTGTAACAATCCCGTAATCTAGATTCTAAATAATTTGACAAACCATACCGCAATTGATTTATGCGTTTACCCTCCCTCACATAAAATTGACGTATTCTTACTTTAGCCACACTATCCCACCATCCTACCACATCCTCCTCAGTCCTTCTGTCTGCCCAGAGCTGTTCCCAAAATACTGCAAAACCTTCCAATCCCTCCCTATCCCTCAAAACCATCGTGTTCAGTTTCCAATAACTTCCCTGCCTACGAGCCAAAGCATCCCACCCCACCTCCACTAATACCGCCCTATGATCAGAAGACACCATCTCAATAGTTTTAAAAGACTCTACCAAAACCCTCTGAGATAAATATAACCTGTCCAAACGAGCCGCATATCCCATTCTTATAAACGTATGTTCCACCTCCCACAGACCTCCCCTGAAAGCATCACGTAACTGAAGGTCTCTAAGCAGGCCTCCCAAGACTGAGGAAAAATATCCCGCTCCTCTGGGTTCCACGTCTGCCCTCTTAACTACACAATTCCAATCCCCCCCCCCCACAATCGCCACCGACGGTAATGTGCGTAGGTAGTACACGAGCTCCTCACGCACAAAATCCATCTTCACTTTCACGTCACTTTCTGCTGGGGCATACACACACACAAACGCCACTCTCTCTCCCATCCACCATCCTTCCACACGTAATACTCTCCCCCCTCCCCCCTCTTTCCTGTGCAATACAAACGGGCTCGCCTCCCTGATCAACACACCCACTCCTCCTTTTAAGCGCTCAGACGGCAACACATAAGCCTGATACCCAGGCACCTCTAATTCACGACCAAGCTTAAAATTGTGCTCCTGCACAAAAGCTACGTCAATCTTGTACCTATTCAAAAACATCCTGAATCACTCACGTTTAACACCATCACACAGACCATTAATATTTATTGTTACACACCTGAGGCCGGCTTAAAGTTTCCCTCCCCGCCTCATGTCATGACTCTTCCCTTTCAAACCATTTCCCTGGGCTTTGCCTTTGCCACATACTCCACCCTCCTTCCCAACCATCCCCCCCCCCCTTCTGTTGTGGCCCTCTCGTAGAGTCACTCTGAGCACCATAACCCCATGTCTTTTTTCCTGGCCTTTGCGCCGGCGTCAGAACATCGTCCGAATCTGACGCTGCTGCCCTTTTCCTTGTAGCTCCTTCAGTTTCCATATCTGAGTCCTGGGAGCCAGCACAATGGACTTCCACCTCTACCACCCTTAATTAATCCGCCTCCATGTCCTTCCATGGCACTTACTCTCTCCATCACAGGTGCCACCTGATCCTCCCCCCTCCCACACACACCTTCTGCCCTGATCCCAGGTTCCTGCTCACTGTGACTCTCCACCTCCGTAGACTCTAACATAGCCTGTATCACCGTCTCCAACTCCTCCTCAATAGCTTTCACTTCTGCGCCCACCTGCACCTCTTCACTTGGCAGCTGTACTGTTGATGGGCCAGGTGATTCATGGATCTCCACTTCTTCTGATTCCACAGGAGGAGCCATCACCTCTTCACTCCACAAGCGACCATGCCCTCCTCCTTGCCTCCGTTCTTCCTCAGGCATCGGTTTCTCATGGACAGGTGCTGCGCCCCTTGCCGGCCCAGGAGCCATATTCCGCTTGCCACAGTCTGCCGCCATATGGTCAAATTCGCCACACAGTCGGCATGTACGCCTCTGCCCAGCATACGCTACCATTACCTGGGTTCTAAACTCCTCGAGATATACATACGAGGGTATAGGATGCCTTAGCGTCATCTTGAGATTGAAAGAACCCTCAGGATAACCTGTGTAAGCTCCTTTTACCCATTTACCAGGTTGGGCCAGATGTACAGTGCCATAACGTTCGAGAACATTGCGTATATCCACTTCATCAGCCTCAAAAGGCACGTTTCGGAGCTTAACCCATGAATAATGTCGTGATACATCCGTCAACTTGACCCTCACTGCCGGTGTTACGTTAATACTGACATCTTGATAACGATCCACCAACGCCTCGTATACTTGAGCAGTTAGCACCTTCACGAATATTCTATACACACCGTTCAGTGCCACTCCATACAAATCCTCGTCTCTGATGCCGTATGTCTCTCTCACAATTTTGGGCAATAACACATCAACTGACGTAGGCATTAAGCCCCACTAATAAGCTCAATGCCCACAGTATTCACCCTTCTGCGCACACCTGGCGCCATGTTGTTGACTGAGTAGCTCGTCTGGGAAAACAGTAGAGGGGTGCAAAGCATGACCGCACTCTACCTCATCCAGGCAGCGAATGATGCCCGCATGGTGACAGTGCTGACACGTCATATTGCGTAAGAAGCGCTGACTCGGCTTTGTTTACGTTTTTTCCCCGTGTTATTTTTATTGTTTTCTTATATCTTTATGTCTAATATAATACAAATTCACTGTCTGAGATCATGCCCGAGCGGGCGGAGCTAATATGGTCAAGTAACCAGTCAGGTACCCTGGGTATAGTACCCAAAATGGCCGACACCTCCAGCCAACAAAATATTCCATAAATATTCCATACCCACGCTAATATCAATTATAAGGCTTATTTATCTATCACAATTGATCTATTATGACATAATGCAATATAATAATAGCATATAAACATAAAAAGCACACCGTAAAAAATAATATATAGCATAATATGATGCCCAAGAGGGAAAAATTTCTATCGGTGTATCCCCTGAAATTTCGTTATCTCTTACAAGTGATGAGAGAAAACGAATTTACAATGGTTAACTGTAATAAAAACTCGTAGGTCACGCTAAAAGTGTAAATTAGGCGATTTTTTCGGGGAAAAAATTATTTCCCGGGCAGCTGGGGTGCCGCGCGCTTCGGCCTATATCTCGAAAGTAACTTATTTACCTATTTAGGGGCAATCCATCTTTATTTATGATTGAACTGACTTGATTTTCACAACAAACATAGGAGAATGATTGATTTACAAGAGACTACGTACCTTTCTGAACTATCCCAAATATTTTTAGATTTATGTGGGCAACATGACCGACATCTTCCAATATGACAAAGTTATGAAACTCATTTTTTTTAACCTGAAGATAAGGTTTATTTTAGAATAGGTACGTAGTTCATGATGGAATTAGAGGTGTTCTATCACCAGCAAGTGTCAAAACCACTTTTCCAATCAGGGGTGTGGAGCCTGAAAGGGTTAAAATAGTCAGAGAGTAGGCTGACTATATGGGGTGTGGAGCCTGAAAGGGTTAAAATCATTATCATTCATAAACTATGTTATGGTCAGAGAGTAGGCTGACTATATGATCATTATCATTCATAAACTATGTTAGTGAATATGGAATAAAAGATACAGAATGAGTTACAAATTATAAGATGTACTTCTGGAGTTTACCTGGAGAGGGTTTCAGGGATCAATGCCCGGTCTGAGACCAGACCTCCTGGTAGGTCAGGGTCTGATCAACCAAGCTGTTACTGATGGCCACACCTAACTGATGTACAAACCACAGTCCAGCTGATCAGGAACTGACATTAGGTGTTTGTCCAGCACCTTCTTAACCCTTTCACTGTCAGTCGCATAATATTATGGCTTGCTTGCCAGTGTCGGTCCCATAATATTACTCCAAAATTCTAGCGGCTTCCAATCTTGTGTGAGAAAGCTGGTAGGCCTACATTTGAAAGAATGGGTCTGAGTGGTCAGTATGTGCAGAATAAAAAAAAATCCTGCAGCACACAGTGTATAAAAAAAAAACTCCGACCAGGTTTTGTATTTAAAACACTGAGTTTGCAGTGTTTTTTCATATGGTCGTTTTCTTTGTCTCATTTAATAGAATGGAAGATATACTATAAATAGAGAGGTGACTTTGAAGGTTTATGGAATAAAAGTACCTTTAAATTGAGCTCAAAGCTGAGGAAATGTTTAATTTTTGCTAATGTTCAGGAGTAAACAAATTACATCATGCATCCAATACACATCAACTGGTGGGTCTAATATGCTTTCACAATTGTGGTCACATTATTTATACCACTTTTCCTCTTCAAGGGGGGCTCCTTGGCATAGTGAAGAGGCTCTTGGTCTGAGGAATTAGACCTGTTGGTCTCCTTCCTCAGACCGAACCTAATTACCCCCAATCCCCCCTCCCTTATCCCATCCTCCCCATCCTCCCTTTTTCTTTTCCTCCTCCTCCTCCCCACCCCTCCCTATCACCCTTCCTCTTTTTTTTTTTCCACAGGCACGCTAGTTCCTGGGTAAGGGAAAGGGTACTGGGGTCCATCCCATTCCGTTGAGGTTCTTGGCAGTGGTGTAGTTTGCCGTGGAATCTGGATCGCCTGGGGATGTCCCAATTCCTCTTCGGTCTCACGGGGAGTGGCTTTGGGTGTCTTTCGGGTGACAGGTGTATCTCTGGAGGCTGCCTTTCGGATTCCGGGGGTGGTGACCAATGGATGTATGCTTTGTGGTGGATATCCGGCCGCCCTCTCTTTTGTCCACCGAGGTAGCTCGGCAGATGTGAGGTTGCTATCCCGGATTTCTGGTTTACTGGCATGATGGGTAGGGTATGGCACGGGTTCCATGCTGCATCTCCGCTACTTGCAGTGCTGAGGTCTTCTTGGGCGTGGAGGGAGATTTCTGGCCCTTTCATTCCTCCCAGGAACTTTCCCTACCTGGTCCCTCCTTTTTTTATTCTTTTTTATTTTTATATTCTTTTCTTTCTTTTTTTCTTAAAAACAAAAAGAAAGAAGTAACAACCATGGAAGCCCTAGTCCATGAACCTGCTTCCCCTGGGCCCCTTCTTGATACTGCACCCCGTTCTGACCTCATCTCATCTTTGGACCACTCTTCGGGCACTCCTAATGCCTCTGTACCTCTTGCTGGTGCTGTTTCCTCACACGCTTCAGGTCTTGACTGATTCCTTCGATTTATCTGACCTCCGCTCTCCTTTGACTATGCTAAGGCCTCTCCCTCTATGGTGCGGCAATTTTCGAATCGCCAGCCCATTCCATGTCGGACCAACTCCGGTCCTACTCCTAAACGCCAACGACAATTTCCTGCTGATGATACTTCTCCACATTCTCGTTCTTCTCAGAAAAGATTGACACATCATGCACTCTCTTTCTGTGCTCAGTTTCAGAATACACAATGGACTAAATTCTTCACTTTATGACCGACTTCCTCTATTGCCTATCTTTCCGACCATAGTATTGGCAAGGCACTCCTATGCAATGTTGGTAAAGATATTTATTTTCATGCTCTTAAGACCGGTACACACATCATCACTGTCCAGAATGCTACCAAAGCTCATGATCTTTCTCTTCTTTCCCATATCAATACTATTCCTGTCAGTATGGAAAAACATCATTCCCTCAATTCTTGTAGTGGTACTGTCATTCTGTCCCATACCATAATTCAACAAAATTTCCAGACATGTGGCAATGACATTCTTGAACAGCTGGAACTCCAAGATCTCCCAATCTTCAAAGTAGACACTTATGTTATTCCTGCCTGCGGGCAGAGACGATACCCTACCAATATGGCTCGTTTAACTTTTGACAGCCGTGATCTCCCATCCTCTGTTTATGTAGCAGAACACCGGTTACAAGTTTGAAAGGTGATCCCTACACCACAACAGTGTAGAGATTGCTGGCGATTTGGCCATCCTGCAAAATATTGCAGATCTATGGCCGAATACCCACTCTGTGGTGCTGATGACCACTCTAATATGTCTGGCAATCGACCACCCTCTTGTCTTAATTGTCATTAAGCTCACTCTTCGTACTCTCGCCGTTGCCAAGTCTACTTAAATGAGCGGGAAATCCATTACCTCAAAGAGGCAGAAGGTCTCCCTTATGCTATGGCGGTTTCTCATCTCCATCTACAAGGGAGACTACCCCATGTTTCTTATTCCTGTGTTTCAAAACGTCCCCCCACTTCTGAAGTCTCATCTTCTGCAGCCTTCTCTGTGGTTACCCTCCCATAGTCACTCCTGTATCTAATTATTTTACAGTCCTGGGTTCAGACGTCCCTACTTCAACGCCTCAGTCTGTTCTCACTTCTTTGTGTTCTCCCTCACAAGCCTCGGTATCGACGAGATCTCGTACGACACCTCCTCCCAACCATCCCTCTACTTTTCAGAAGTCATAAAAAGGTCCTTTATCCCCTCCTTCTCTTCTTCCACCTCCTCATTTTACCTTCCCTGTCTCTGTACCTGGTTCTTCCCTTCTCACTGGCTCTGTTACAAGTATAGAGGTTCACCCTCCACCTCATACTCTACCTTCCTTCCCTGCTCCCTCCCAAATTTCTTCCTCTTCTGCCACCTCCCAGGTTTCTGCCTCTTCTGTTCCCTTCCACGCTTCTTCTCCAGTTCCCTCCACCCTTTCGCCCCCCCCTATCTTGGTACAGTCCATTACAGTTCCAATCTTTACTCATCCTCCCCCTACCATCTCCAATATTGTCTCCCATATGACGTCTCTGAATTCTGAAACAGTTGAAGCTATCTCTGAATATATTGCAGAGACCAAACCATCAATGGACACTGATCCACCCTCTGTTCCTTTTCTCTCCTCTCCTCCATGTGGCAACTCCTTTTTTCACAGCGCACCATTCCTTCGCTGCTTGAAAGTTTTCCGCTGCCTCTGCATGTGGACTTTTCTAACCCCTCTAGTCCATAGGAACCCTTACCTGCGGATTTCAGGTATCTTCATCGTTGCCAATCATGGCCTATTTACAGTGGAATATACGCAGCCTCAGGGGTAATCGGGGTGAGCTTCAGATGTTACTCTCCCAGTTTTTCTCTGTTGGTGTTTGCTTACAAGAACCAAAATTACACTCTGCGTTTATCTATCTCAATTCAGGCTATAATTTATTGTATTCTTCAGATCCTTTTCCTGATGGGACCTTCAATGAAAGTGCCCTTCTTCTATGCACTGATATTCCGTACCATCAGCTATTTGTTCGTACTTCACTGCAATACACAGCAGCCTGTATCCACTTTCATAGGTGGTATACGCTCTGTTCTTTATATCTCTCTCCTTCTCGGGCTTTATCTATTCCAGATATTGCCTTTCTTGTTTTGTCATTACCGCCACCACTTTTGTTACTTGGCGATTTTAATGCCCATCATTTCCTCTCGGGGGGTCTCACTGTGATTCCTGTGGCATTCAGTTAGAGGCTTTTCTTGCTACCCACCCCCTCCATGTTTTAAATACAGGTACTCACACCCAGTTTGATCCTCGGACTCACACCCTCTCTTGCATGGATCTCTCAGTCTGCTCTTCCTCCACCGCATTAGACTTCACCTGGTCTGTTCTCCCAGATTTACATGACAGTGATAATTTCCCAATCATTCTTACTTCCCCTTCATATTCACCACCTCTTCGTATCCCACACTGGCAATTTGATCAGGCAAATTGGAACGTTTCCTCACAAATAACTGTTTTTAGTGAGGTTCCTTCTTCGTCCTCCATTGATGAGCTTTTACACCTCTTCTCATCCTCTGTTTTAACCGCAGCTTCTCATTCTATACCCCAAACTTCGGGCAGGCATTCTCAGAAATGCGTGCCTTGGTGGTCTCCTGCTTGTGCTCGTGCAGTACGTTTAAAACGCGCTGCCTGGGGCAGGTACCGGTACAATAGAACCACGTAGAGACTTCTTGATTTTAAGCAGAAGCGTGCGATCGTTCGCTCTGTCATCCGTGATGCTAAACACACTTGCTTGCGAGATTATGTCTCCACCATCACCTCTGCTTCCTCTATGAGTGCAGTCTGGAAAAAAGTACGAAAACTGAGTGGTAAATATTCTCCTGACCTGGCTCCTGTTCTGCTGGTTGCCGGTGTTGATATAGCAAATCCACTAGATGTTGCCAATGAAATTGGCAATCATCTGGTCCGTATTTCTCAGGGGCTCCATCTATGCCCCTCGTTTCTTTCCTCAAAGTCTGCCAAAGAGTTAGCACCCTTGGACTTTTCTTCTCTCATAGAAGAACAGTATAATGTGCCTTTTGCACTTCAAGAACTGGAGGCAACACTCTCAGCTTTCTGATCATCGGCAGCTGGGCACAACGACATTAACATTCGTATGCTACAACATTTTCATCAGCCATCCCTTGCAGTCTTATTACGCCTTGTCATTCTTATTTGGTCACAAGAAGTTCTTCCACAGCCGTTGAAATCTGCCATTGTTCTCCCTTTCCGCAAACCGGGTACTACGGGACATGAAGCCTCCGACTATCGTCCCATTGCTCTTACCAGTGCAGTTTGCAAAGTGATGAAACGCCTGGTAAATAGACATTTAGTGTGGTATTTAAAGACACACAACAGTCTCTCCACTCATCAACATGGCTTTCATAAGGGCTGTTCTGCTACAGACCCCATACTACGCTTGGATACGTATGTTCGTAATGTCTTTTCGAATAACCACTCAGTTATTGCCATATTTTTTGTCCTTGAGAAGGCATATGACACAACTTGGAGGTATAATATTTTGGCCCAAGCCCACTCCTTAGGCCTCCGAGGCAATCTACAATCCTTCCTTAAGAACTTTTTAACCGACAGACATTTCCGTGTTCGGGTTAATTATGTGCCCTCCCCGGACTTTATCCAAGCTGAAGGTGTCCCCCAGGGATGTGTTCTGAGCACAACACTTTTTCTCCTTGCTATTAATGATTTGGCCTCTAGTTTTCCATCAAATATTTGGTCATCACTCTATGTTGATGACTTCGCTATTGCCTGTGCGGGCGCTGACTGTCACCTCATTACAGTTTCTCTCCAGCATGCGGTTGACCATGTTTCCAATTGGGCCACCACACATGGGTTTAAATTTTCCAGTACGAAAACTCACCAAATAACTTTCACTAGACACTCTGCCATCTCCGATCATCCTTTGTACATCTATGGCTATAGTATCCCTGAACGTGATACTGTCAGGTTTCTGGGCCTCCTCTTTGACTGTATGTTATCTTGGAAACCTCAGATTACCTCTCTGAAGGCAACTTGTCACAGCCGGCTGAACCTTCTTAAAACCCTTGCTCATCTTTCATGGGGAGCTGATCGTCGAGCTCTCCTTCGCCTACATTCCACCCTCATTTTATCGAAACTTGATTATAGTGACCAGATCTATTCAGCGGCCTCTCCTGCTACTCTCTCTAGCCTTAACCCCATTCATCACCAAGGATTACGTTTATGCCTTGGTGGTTTTTGCTCTTCCTCTGTTGAGAGCCTTTATGCAGAAGCGAACATTCCATCCTTATCCGGTCACCGTGATGCCCATTGCCTTCGCTACTATGTACCTGGAGTTTACCTGGAGAGAGTTCCGGGGGTCAACGCCCCCGCGGCCCGGTCTGTGACCAGGCCTCCTGGTGGATCAGAGCCTGATCAACCAGGCTGTTGCTGCTGGCTGCACGCAAACCAACGTACAAGCCACAGCCCGGCTGCTCACTCTAACCACCCCGTGGGGTATAAGTGTGCTCAGTCTTATGTCGGTCATTCACAATTGGCACTCTTTACATATGCAAATTAGAAAACACTTGAAAAAAAACATTACCTACATGACACTAATATGAAACTGCAAATACATCTTTGAAACATTTACCTTAACAGGTACTACACTTGCCATATATGATAAGCTATTGTCACGCTCAGACATTTGGAATATACAAATCCAATGATGCACCTTGGCTTAACAATACACGTATTACACTCACACACCTGCATATGAACGTCAATGTTTGTGTTCATCACTAACCCTATTATACCATGGTATAACACATTAACTTAATACAATGATGACTTGTAAGCATTGAACTATTCTTCACCTCACACACTCTTCCTTCATACCATCCTATATTCATGCATACTTCACATTTACGTACCCAATCACCACCACACACCACTGGAAGGGAGGCTAGCCCATTGCATCCCATTAACCTACAAATTCCATAAGTCACGCAGCCGAAAATCCCGGTAACTCTCCGTAAACTCTGTGTTCCATCCCCTTCCATATACTTCCTTATTGCGACATTTAGTTCTATAAAAAGTAGCTGCTAACACTTTAATCCTTTCACCCTCACCTACTTCTCTCATTGCCCATGAAGTGTACACAAAATCAGTCACTATATATGCCACCGTATTTTTATCCTGCGCACCCACCCCATTAATGTCTAAACTTAACAATCTCAACACCTGCAACCCAACCCCCCCGATAAAACGAATAACCGGCCCTAACCATTCCCTGACCCTCCCTATGCGTTCACAAAAATACACTACGTGAAAAATGGATTCCAATTCACCACACGCTCGACATTCCCCTCCTTCCCGGAGCTTGCGATTGAATAAGACAGTCCCTGACGGCAAAATCCTGTGTAAAAATCTATACATTACCTTGCGTACCCCCGGCCTGATGCGCAACTTCTGGAGGCGTTCCCATATGTCACGCCAGGCATACATCAGGTATGCTCCTTCCACAGCTGCTACCTCCAACCCCCTCCCCCCTACTCTCTAGATTACACGCAGCTTAATTCTATCTGGATTTCTCGCCACCATCAAAATTCGCAGCATCGCCTCCCCTACTCGTAAATTCTTCCCAGTCCACCACCATTTTATGTCCTCATGCACTTTCTCAATCCTTCTCCCGTTTTCCCCACCCTCTCGTAGAAAACTCCGTTTCACATAAATACTCATGATTCTTCGTTACAGTGATATGAGCCCCAGCCCACCATGGCCAATCGGCAGAGTGATTACCCCTCTGCTTAACCATTCACAGCCTGATCCCCAAATAAAACGAAATACCCTACACAACAATTTCATAACCTCTCGACGCAATAATGAATACATTGCCGCCACATGCCATAATTTACTATATAAAAGCACGTTTGTCAATATTACTCGTTGGTGCAACGTTAGATGTGCAGACCTCAAACCTTCAAATCGCTTTAATACACTATCAACAACCCACACTGAGTTCACCTCACGTGCCATCATTGGCTCACGAGCATACACAATCCCGCATATTTTAAGTTGGTCGACCACATTCCACCTACCCCTCATACCCCCATTCATTTGATCCCAATTTCCCACTGCCATGAACTTAGTCTTCTTAGCATTAATTCTCATTCCATTTGCTTCACCAAAAATATTTACGATTCCCTCCACTTGCAGTAAGTCTACATCATCTCCTACCAAGACTGTAGTATCATCAACATAACCCACAATACCAGTCCACCCATCTCTCTCATAACCCCCCAAACTCCCCAAAAAACTAGCCCGCACCGCACGATAAAAAGGATCATGCAAACACGCAAACAATAATTGTGATATGGGACAGCCTTGCCTCAATCCCCTACCCATCTGAACCGGCTCGCCTAACCGACCATTGACCTGCACACGCATAATCGCCCCCTTATATAAGGTCTGAGCCCAAGTGATGATTTCATCCCCAAAACCCTGCCAACGCATGAACTGCCATAATGCACTTCTTTCAACACTATCATATGCAATGGCCCAATCTAAAGCGAAGATCCCCCCCCTCCCACCATCTGTCTCCTTTCTATGAATCCTCGAATCATCCCATGCCCATCGAACATGGACCTGCCTGGTATCCCACATTGTCCCCTATCTATTACTTTTTCTATTACCTTTTTCAGTCTATTCCCCAATAACCTCGCAAACAACTCGTAATCACCACACATAAGCGAAATGGCCCTATTCCATAATCGTTGATGGATCCCCTTTTGGCACCAAAACCACCACTGCCGTCCATTGCAATTCTCCCATAACCCCGTCAGTCTTCAAGAAGTTAAATAACCGAACTAGAAACACCCTTATCACGTCCCAATTCATCACATAGAAATCAATTGGCAGCCCATCAATACCAGGAGCTTTACCTAAGCTCGCCCCTGCCAGAGCCTGCCATATCTCACACTCTGTAATAGGCCCTTCCAATGCTTCTCTATCTTGAGTACTAAGCTTACACTGCACATTGTTACCGAATTCTCGAAATGCCATATTACTTATCCCAATGCTAGACATGTAATTCCTAAACCAAGCATCTATATACCCGCTCATGCCCTCCGTCGTCACCAACACTTGGCCTTCAAGATAACCTTCTCTCCCTTTATGCACTGTTAACCCCATCATCTCCGTGGCTGCCCTCCTCTGCCGCTGTTCCCTTAACACACACGCCGAAGGCTGATCCCCGTAGAGAACCTCCTCCAAACCTCCGGCCACATGTGCACCATCAAATCGCTCATTATACAAACCCTTTATACGTTGCTTTAAATCCTCTATTTCCTCCACAGGGTATCTCGCACCATCACCCACATAACAATAGCATAACTGTCCTTCAAAATACCCCTGAAGCCCATACAACAGTTGATTACTTTCCCGCCCAAGCCGAACATAATAATCCCAGATACGTTTCTTAGCCACCATATCCCACCACCTAACCAATTCACGATCCCCAGGAGCCCCCGTTAACAAACCCTCCCAAAAAGACTCAAAAGATTTTCTATTCTCCTCCCCTTTTAACAATTTAACATTCAATTTCCAATAACTACGACCCCTCTTAGGTAAACCCTCCCACCCTGTGTCCACGAGAACCCCTCTATGATCAGAAAAAACTACATCTATGAGACACACACTATTAACTACGACGGTGCATGGCACATACACTCTATCAAGTCGCGCTGCATATCCACGACATACAAAGGTGTGCTCAACCTTTCCCCCCCACCACGTCCATTAATCCCACCCCTGACATTAAATCTACCAATACACCTAAAAGTATCCACTTCCCCGAGGCTCTACATCCTTATGCCGGATCATGCAATTCCAGTCCCCGCCAACAATAGCTACTTCAGGAAGTGACCTCAAATAATAAATTAACACTTCTTTCACAAAGATAGCTTTTACACGCCCATCATTCTCGGCTGGACCATACACACACACAAGTGCCACCTTCACCCGTCCCCATAGTCCCTCCACCCTTATTATCCTCCCCTCCCCCCCCTTCACTACGTCTCACAACAAACTGGCTAGTCTCCCTAATCATGATGGCTACGCCACCTTTCAACCAAATAGCATTCTCTATATACACATTATATCCTTCTATCCGCAATTCACTGCCACATTTATGATTGTGTTTCTGTACGTACACAACATCCACATTATTACGTACCAATAATTCACTTAACCATACACACTTTCGTACAGTTCGCAAACTATTAATATTTATTGTGAGGCACTTAAAATCGACAATGGGGGTTTTCCTTTCGACACTGAATGTTTTTCACTAGATTTTTTGTTTCCAATTTTCCCTTCCCCCCCTTTTGAAGCACTCCTGGTCAACCCCTGAGCTTTGGGTGCACAGGACCCTCTCTGTGCCACATCTGCCCATGACTTCTTCCCTGATCTTTGAGCTGGCATTAACACATCATTGGAATCTGAAAGTGTAACAGAGTGCTTTCGTGTTTCACTTTCCACCTGCATTTCGTCTTCCACAGTGCAATCCTGATGGATTTCGACCTCCACCGTTGTTTCAGCAAGGCGTCAGTGGCGTTCACTACCAGCTGCACGTCGTGTTCCACGTCCGCCGTCGCAGCCTGTCCCAAGTCTAGGGATGGTGCCATCGCAGGACTCATTCTGTCCTCCGTAAATAATTCGTCTAACACAGAGACAATGGATTTCTCCACGTCATTGGCCTGCTCTTCTTGCGAAGCCGTTCCCACCTCTGGGTCCACCTCCAAAGAAGGCGACACTTTTGGGAGTGTAGCACACACCTACTCCATAGACCTCTCAACCTCTTTGCTCCAAGACAATCCTGAAGTTTGCACAGGCGATTCATGCACATCTTGCCTTACACCTTTCTCCCTTAGATCCTTGCTCTGTTGTTCAACCCTGACACCTCGTCTCCTTTCACACTGCACCGCCAAATGATCGTATGCTCCACACAACCTACAAGTGCGGCGTTGCCCTGCATAAGTCACGAATATCTGAGTCCTGAAGTCTTGCAGGATCACATATGAAGGGATTGGATGTCGTAATGTCATTTTTACCGAAAAAGTTCCCTCAGGTATTCCTTCATATGGGCCATCAGACCACCTCCCTGCTGTAGCCATGTGAATGGTGCCATAATTACCCAGGGCAGCACGTATGTCAGTCACATCAGCCTCAAAGGGTACGTTTCTGACTTTTACCCATGTATAATTTCGGGATACATTCTGGCCACAAAATAGAGCGAAACACCAACGTCAAAGACCTGGGAGTGATCATGTCGGAGGATCTCACCTTCAAGGACCATAACATTGTATCAATCGCATCTGCTAGAAAAATGAGGAGGGAGGCCAAGCCCATGATGACACTCTTCAGGTCACTTGTTCTATCTAGGCTGGAATATTGCTGCACACTAACAGCACCTTTCAAGGCAGGTGAAATTGCTGACCTAGAAAATGTACAGAGAACCTTCACGGCGTGCATAACGGAGATAAAACACCTCAATTACTGGGAGCGCTTGAGGTTCCTAAACCTGTATTCCCTGGAACGCAGGCGGGAGAGATACATGATTATATACACCTGGAAAATCCTAGAGGGACTAGTACCGAACTTGCACACGAAAATCACTCACTATGAAAGCAAAAGACTTGGCAGACGATGCAACATCCCCCGAATGAAAAGCAGGGGTGTCACTAGCACGTTAAGAGACCATACAATAAGTGTCAGGGGCCCGAGACTGTTCAACTGCCTCCCAGCATACATAAGGGGGATTACCAACAGACCCCTGGCAGTCTTCAAGCTGGCACTGGACAAGCACCTAAAGTCGGTTCCTGATCAGCCGGGCTGTGGCTCGTACGTTGGTTTGCGTGCAGCCAGCAGCAACAGCCTGGTTGATCAGGCTCTGATCCACCAGGAGGCCTGGTCACAGACCGGGCCGCGGGGGCATTGACCTCCGGAACTCTCTCCAGGTAAACTCCAGGTAGCTTCACAGACACAGCCTGGTTAACCACTAGATTAACCTCCTGATATTTGTCGACGACTGCCTCGTAAACATGAGTTGAGCAAAACTTTACAAAGATTCTTGTCACACCATTCATCGCTACACCGCACAAATCCTCGTTGACGATACCATAGGTGTCTCGGATTATCGCTGACAATAATATCTCCGTTGATGGTCCAATCACTGCCCCACGAGTTAATTCCAAACACACAGTGTTGATGCGGCGTCTGCCTGTCTGCGCCATGTTGAGAAAATGGAACTGCCACCGAACAGCTATAGAGGGCAGCAGCGTAGAACACGTCCTCTCTACTCAATGGCTGAGAGACGAATGATTTCTTATTAGGGCCTTAAACTGATTTGCAGACAGGGGCCCTTTAGTTTGTTCTGGCAATAAATTCCAGATCTTTGGGCCTTTTACATGCATTGCATTTTTGTATAGGGAGAGATGGACATAGGGGATATCGAAGAGTGAGCTGTGTCTTGTATTATGGTTGTGTGTTCTGTTATGGTTGTCAAGGAGGAGTTTGGGTGGAGGGTTTACATTAGAGTATAGTGTTCTGTGTATGTAGTAGGCACATTGATAAGAACATAAGAAATAAGGAACACTGCAACAGGCCTACTGACCCATGCAAAGCAGGTCCATATTCCTCCCAATTACCCCAATGACCCACCTAGTCAGGTCACTTCCACTTAAGGAAGGAGCAAGGCATCAGACCTAGTAGCAAAAGCTAGTCAGGTTCAACTCACACCCACCCACACCCACTCATGTATTTATCTAACCTATTTTTAAAACTACAAATTGTTTTAGCCTCTATAACTGCACTCGGGAGTTTCTTCCAGTCATCCCCTCTTCAATAGGGGGCTCCTTGGCGTGGTGAAGAGGCTCTTGGTATGAGGAATTAGACCTGTTGGTCTCCTTCCTCAGACTGAACCTAATTACCCGCCAATCCCCCCTTCCATATCAAATCCTCACCATCTTCCCCTTTCTCCTTTCCTCCTCCTCCTCCTCCTCCTCATCCCCACTCCTCCCTTTTGCCCTTCCTTTTTTGGCCTTTGGAATTTTCACACAGGCACACTAGTTCCTAGGTAGGGGAAAGGGTACCGGGGTCCATCCCATTCTGTTGAGGTTCTTGGCGGTGGCATAGTTTGTTGTGGAATCTGGATCACCTGGGGATGTCTCGATCCCTCTCTGGTATCCCGGAGGGTGGCTTTGGGTGTCTTTTGGGTGATGGGTGTATCTCAGGAAGCCACCTTTCAGATTCTGGGGGAGGTGGCTGAAGGAGTTATGCTTTGTGGCAGATATCCAGCTGCCCTCTCTTTTGTCCACCGAGGTAGCTCGGCAGATGTGAGGTTGCTATCCTGGATTGCTAGTTTACTGGCATGAAGGGTAGGGTATGGCATGGGTTCCATGCTGCATCTGCACTACTTGCGATGCTGAGGTCGTCTTGGGCACAGAGGGAGATTTCTGGTCCTTTCATTCCTCCTAGGAACTATCCCTCCCCGGTCCCCCCTTTTTTTATTCTTTTTTTTTGTTTTTATTTTCTTTTCTTCTTTCTTATTTTTTCTTAAAAACAAAAAGAAAGAAGTAACCTAACCATGGAGTCCCCAATCCATGACCCCACTGCCTCCAGGCCCCTTATTGCTACTGCACCCTGTTCTAACCTCGCCTCACCTTTTGGCCACTCTTTGGACACTCCTAAGACCCCTGTACCTCTTGCTGGTGCTGTTTCATCACCTGCTTCAGGTGCCAGGTTTTCGACTGACTCCTTTGATTTGTCTGACCTCTGCTCTCCTTTAACTATGCTTCTGGCCTCTCCCTCTACAGTGCAGCAATTTTCGAATCGCCATCCTGTCCCATCTCAGACCAACTCTGGTCTCACTTCTAAACGCCAGTGACAATCTCCTGATGACAATACTTCGTTACCTTCCCATTCTACTAGGAAAAGACCGACACGTCATGCACTCCCTCTCCACACTAAGTTTCGGACCACACAATGGACTAAATTCTTTACATTAAGACCGACTTCTTCTTCTGCCAATCTTTCCGACCACAGTATTGGCAAAGCGCTCCCGCGTCATGTTGGTAGAGATATTTTTTTTCATGCTCTTAAGAGTGGTATGTGTATCATCACAGTCCAGAATGCTACCAAAGCTCATGATCTTTCTCTTCTTTCACATATCGAAACTATTCCTATCACTATCGAAAAACATCATTCCCTCAATTCTTGTAGTGATACTGTCATTCTGCCTTATACCACAGTCCAACAGAATTTCCAGACATGTGGCAATGACATTCTCGAGCAGCTGGACCTCCAAGATCTCCCAAATCTTAAGGTAGATACTAATGTTCTTCCTGCCCGCGGGCAGAGACGATACCCATGTAATGTGGCTTGTTTAACTTTTGATAGCCGTGAACTCCCATCCTCTGTTTATGTAGCAGGACATTGGTTAGAAGTTTGAAAGGTGATCCCTACACCGCAACAGTGTAGAAATTGCTGGCGATTTGGCCACCCAGCAAAATATTGCAGATCTATAGCCGAATGCCCAGTCTGTGGTGCCGATGACCATTCTAATATGTCTTGCAGTCGACCTCCCTCTTGCCTTAATTGTCATGAGGCTCACCCTTCGTACTCTCGCCATTGCCAGGTCTACTTGAATGAGTAGGAAATTCGTTGCCTCAAAGAGGCAAAAGGTCTCCCTTATGCTATGGCACCTATTCAAGGGGGGCTCCTTGGCGTGGTGAAGAGGCTCTTGGTCTGAGGAATTAGACCTGTTGGTCTCCTTCCTCAGACAGAACCTAATTTCCCACCTTCCCTCTTCCATTCTCCTCATCCTCCCCCTTTTCCTTTCCTCCTCCTCCTCCTCCCCACCCCTCCCTTTTGCCCTTCCTTTTTGGCCTTTGGGATTTTTTCCCACAGGCACGCTAGTTCCTAGGTAGGGGAAAGAGTACCGGGGTCCATCCCATTCCATTGAGGTTCTAGGCAGTGGCGTAGTTTGCCGTGGAATCTGGATTGCCTGGGGATGTCCCGATCCCTCTCCGTTATCCCGGAGGGTGGCTTTGGGTGTCTCTCGGGCGACGGGTGTATCTCTGGAAGTCACCTTTCGGATTCCGGGGGTGGTGGCCGAAGGAGATATGCTTTGTGGCAGATATCCGGCCGCCCTCTCTTTTGTCCACTGAGGTAGCTCGGCAGATGTGAGGTTGCTATCCCGGATTGCTGGTTTACTGGGATGATGGGTAGGGTATGGCATGGGTTCCATGCTCCATCTATGCTACTTGCAGTGCTGAGGTCGTCGTTGGCACAGAGGGAGATTTCTGGCCCTTTCATTTCTCCTAGGAACTATCCCTCCCCGGTCCCCCCTTTTTTTATTTTTTTTTATTTTTATTTTCTTTTCTTCTTTTTTTTTTCTTAAAAACAAACAGAAAGAAGTAACCTAACCCTGGAGAACCCAATTCATGAACATGCTACCCCCGGGCCCCTTCTTGATACCGCACACCGTTCTGACCCCGCCTCATCTTTGGACCACTCTTCGGACACTCCTCATGCCTCTGTATCTCTTGCCTGTGCCGTTTCCTCACCCGCTTCAGGTACTGAGGTCTCGACTGACTCCTTCGATTTATCTGACCTCCGCCCCCCTTTGACTATGCTTCTGGCCTCTCCCTCTACGGTGCGGCAATTTTCAAATTGCCGGCCTGTTCCACGTTGGACCAACACTGGTCCCACGCCTAAACGCAAACGGCAATTAGCTGCTGATGATACTTCTCCATCTTCTCGTTCTTCTCAGAAAAGATCGACACGTCCTGCACTCCCTTTCCATGCTCAGTTTCAGAATGCACAATGGACTAAATTCTTCACTTCCCGCTTCACACACGGAGGGCCCGGGTTCGATTCCCGGCGGGTGGAAATTCCGACACGTTTCCTTACACCTATTGTCCTGTTCACCTAGCAGCAAATAGGTACCTGGGTGTTAGTCGACTGGTGTGGGTCGCATCCTGGGGGACAAGATTAAGGACCCCAATGGAAATAAGTTAGACAGTCCTCGATGACGCACTGACTTTCTTGGGTTATCCTGGGTGGCTAACCCTCCGGGGTTAAAAATCCGAACGAAATCTTATCTTATCTTATCTTATGACCGACTTCCTCTACCACCTCTCTTTCCGACCTCAGTATTGGTGAGGCACTCCTACGCCATGTTGGTAAAGATATTTCTTTTCATGCTCTTAAGAGTGGTATGCATATCATCACTTTACAGAATGCTACCCAAGCTCATGATCTTTCTCTTCTTTCCCATATAGATACTGTTCCTGTCACTATTGAAAAACATCATTCCCTCAATTCTTGTAGTGGTGCCATCATTCTGCCCCATACCATAGTTCAACAAAATTTCCAGACATGTGACAATGACATTCTTGAACAGCTGGAACTCCAAGATCTCCCAATCCTCAAGGCAGACACTTATGTTCTTCCTGCCCGTAGGCATAGACAATACCCAAGCAATCTGGCTCGTTTAACTTTTGACAGCCGGGAACTCCCATCCTCAGTTTATGTAGCAGGACATCGGTTACAAGTTCGAAAGGTGAGCCCTACACCGCAACAGTGTAGAAATTGCTGGCGATTTGGCCATCCAGTGAAATATTGCAGATCTATAGCGAATACCCAGTCTGTGGTGCCGATGACCATTCAAATATGTCTTGCAGTCGACCTCCCTCTTGCCTTAATTGTCAGGAGGCTCACCCTTCATACTCTCGCCTTTGCCAAATCTACTTAAATGAGCGGGAAATCCTTTACCTCAAAGAGGCAGAAGGTCTCCCTTGTTAGTTAGTTTAATATGTTTATTATGCACCCCATACCCATCCTGTGGGCGGTAGTCAAAAGATTACAGAGGTACATAATTGGTCCAGGGACTGGACTCCAAAGTTTTGATAGCTGAGCAAGTTACAGAGGTAATGAATTCACAATTTACAAAGGTAATGAACTCACAAATTACAAAGGTAATGAACTCCAGGTAGGTCTAGTCACAATCATGACAAGTTACAAAGGTATTTACAGATTACAGAGGTACGTAATGGATCCAGGGACTGGGCCCCAAAGTTTGGATGGCTGAACTAGGTACAAGGTAATGAACTCACAAGTTACAAAGGTAATGAATACTGTAAGAATGGTTACTTACGTTTATACATGGCTACAATCATGAACAAATTATAGTGTAATGAGGAATTCACACTTCCACACCCGGTCACAACTGTAGTGAGTTATTGGTGCAAATATTGATTGTTGAGTCACACACACACACACACACACACACACACACACACACACACACACACACACACACACACACACACACACACACACACACACACACACACACACACACACACACACACACACACACACACATAAACACACGCACACACACACACACACATACACAAACTCATACACACACATGCACACACACTCATACCGGTGAAGAGCAACCGGTGAAGAGGCGGGGCCAGGAGCTAAGACTCGACCCCTGCAACCACAAATAGGTGAGTACAAATAGGTGAGTACACACGCACACCTACTCATACACACACACACACTCATACACATACACACGCACACACAAACACACACACAAACACACACACACACACACACACACACACACACACACACACACACACACACACACACACACACACACACACACACACACACACAAGGGAGTGGAACAAAAGAATCAGTGAAAAATCCCCAGACATCATAGCAGTCACAGAAACAAAACTCGCTGAGACAATAACAGACACAATCTTCCCAACAGGATATCAGATCCTGAGGAAAGATAGAAGGAGTAGAGGGGGAGGAGGGGTTGCACTGCTCATAAAACACCGATGGGGATTTGAGGAAATGGAAGGCATGGACATGATTGGAGAAAGAGACTACATTGTAGGTACAATTCAGTCCGGAGAGCATAAAGTAGTCATTGGAGTGATGTATAACCCACAACAGAACTGCAGGAGGCCAAGAGAGGAGTACGAAGAAAACAACAGGGTGATGGTGGACACACTGGCTGAGGTGGCAAGAAGAGCTCACTCGAGCAGAGCAAAGTTACTGGTAATGGGCGATTTCAACCACAGGGAGATCGACTGGGAAAACCTGGAGCCACATGGGGGTCCCGAAACATGGAGAGCCAAGATGATGGATGTGGTACTTGAAAACCTCATGCATCAACATGTCAGGGACACAACCAGAGAGAGAGGGGAGGATGAGCCAGCAAGACTGGATCTTGTGTTCACCCTGAGCAGTTCAGACATTGAGGACATCACTTACGAGAGGCCCCTTGGAGCTAGCGATCATGTGGTTCTGAGTTTCGACTATATAGTAGAGTTACAAGTGGAGAAGGTAACAGGAACTGAAGGGGACAGGCCAAACTATAAAAGGGGGGACTACACAGGTATGAGAAACTTCCTGCAGGAGGTTCAGTGGGACAGAGAAATGGTAGGAAAATCAGTAAACGAGATGATGGAATATGTGGCAACAAAGTGCAAGGAGGCAGAGGAAAGTTTTGTTCCCAAGGGAAACAGAAATAATAGGAAGACCAAAACGAGTCCTTGGTTTACCCGAAGGTGTAGGGAGGCAAAAACTAAGTGCAACAGAGAATGGAAAAGGTACAGGAGGCATAGGACCCAGGAAAACAAGGAGATTAGTAGAAGAGCCAGAAACGAGTATGCACAGATAAGGAGGGAGGCCCAGCGACAGTATGAAAACGACATAGCATCGAAAGTCAAATCTGACCCGAAACTGCTGTAAAGCCACATTAGGAGGAAGACAACAGTCAAGGACCAGGTGATAAGGCTGAGGAAAGAAGGTGGAGAACTCACAAGAAACGATCAAGAGGTATGTGAGGAGCTCAACACGAGATTTAAGGAAGTATTTACAGTAGAGACAGGAAGGACTCTGGGGGGACAGACCAGATGGGGACACCAGCAAAGAATACACCAACAAGTGTTGGACGACATACATACAGATGAGGAGGAGGTGAAGAAACTGCTAAGGGACATCGATACCTCAAAGGCAATGGGACCGAACAACATCTCCCCGTGGGTCCTTAGAGAGGGAGCAGATATGTTGTGCGTGCCACTTACCACAATCTTCAACACATCCCTGGAAACTGGGCAACTACCTGAGGTATGGAAGACGGCAAATGTAGTTCCCATTTTTAAAAAAGGAGACAGAAAAGAGGCACTAAACTATAGACCTGTGTCATTGACGTGTATAGTATGCAAAATTATGGAGAAGATTATCAGGAGGAGAGTGGTGGAGCACCTGGAACGGAACAGGAGTATAAATGCCAACCAGCACGGATTCACGGAAGGCAAATCCTGTGTCACAAACCTTCTGGAGTTTTATGATAAAATAACAGAAGTAAGACACGAGAGAGAGGGGTGGGTTGATTGCATCTTCTTGGACTGCAAGAAGGCCTTTGACACAGTTCCTCACAAGAGATTAGTGCAGAAGCTAGAGCATCAGGCGCATATAACAGGAAGAGCACTGCAATGGATCAGAGAATACCTGACAGGGAGGCAACAACGAGTCATGGTACGTAATGATGTATCACAGTGGGCACCTGTGACGAGCGGGGTCCCACAGGGGTCGGTCCTAGGACCAGTGCTATTTTTGGTATATGTGAACGACATGACGGAAGGGTTAGACTCAGAAGTGTCCCTGTTTGCAGATGATGTGAAGTTAATGAGGAGAATTAAATCTGATGAGGACCAGGCAGGACTTCAAAGAGACCTGGACAGACTGGACACCTGGTCCAGCAAATGGCTTCTCGAATTTAATCCTGCCAAATGCAAAGTCATGAAGATAGGGGAAGGGCACAGAAGACCACAGACAGAGTATAGGTTAGGTGGCCAAAGACTGCAAACCTCACTCAAGGAGAAAGATCTTGGGGTGAGTATAACACCGAGCATGTCTCCGGAAGCACACATCAATCAGATAACTGCTGCAGCATATGGGCGCCTGGCAAACCTGAGAACAGCATTCCGATACCTTAGTAAGGAATCATTCAAGACACTGTACACCGTGTATGTCAGGCCCATACTGGAGTATGCAGCACCTGTTTGGAACCCACACTTGATAAAGCACGTCAAGAAACTAGAGAAAGTACAAAGGTTGGCGACAAGGTTAGTTCCAGAGCTAAGGGGAATGTCCTATGAAGAAAGATTAAGGGAAATCGGCCTGACGACACTGGAGGACAGGAGGGTCAGGGGAGACATGATAACGACATATAAAATACTGCGTGGAATAGACAAGGTGGACAAAGACAGGATGTTCCAGGGAGGGGACACAGAAACAAGAGGCCACAATTGGAAGTTGAAGACACAAATGAGTCAGAGAGATAGTAGGAAGTATTTCTTCAGTCATAGAGTTGTAAGGCAGTGGAATAGCCTAGAAAATGACGTAGTGGAGGCAGGAACCAAACACAGTTTTAAGACAAGGTTTGATAAAGCTCATGGAGCGGGGAGAGAGAGGGCCTAGGAGCAAACGGTGAAGAGGCGGGGCCAGGAGCTAGGACTCGACCCCTGCAACCACAAATAGGTGAGTACAAGCACTGGACAAGCACCTAAAGTCAGTTCCTGATCAGCCGGGCTGTGGCTCGTACGCGATGGCAGTTTCTCATCACCGCCTCCAATAGAGACTACCTCGTGTTTCTTATTCCCGTGTTTCAAAACGTCCCTCCACTTCTGGGGTCCCACCTTCTGCAGCCTCCTCTGTGGTTACCTCTCCCATAGTCACTCCTAGTCACTCCTGTATCTAATTCTGTTGCTGTCCTAGGCTCAGACGTCCCTACTTCAACGCCTCAGTCTGTTCTCGCTTCTTCGTGTTCCCCTTCACAAGCCTCAGTATCGACGAGATCTCGTACGACACCTCCTCCCAATCGTCCCTCTACTTCTCAGAAGTCAAAAAAAGTCCTCTAACCCCTCCTTCCCTTCTTCCACCTCCACATTTTACCTACCCTGTTGCTGTTCCTGGTTCTTCACCTCTCACTGGCTCTGTTACAAGTGTAGAGGCTCACCCTCCTCCTCGTACTATACCTATATCCCCTGTTCCCTCTCAAGTTTCTTCCTCTTCTGCCACCTCCCAGGTTTCTGCCTCTTCTGTCCCCTTCCATGCTTCTTCTCCAGTTCCCTCCACCCTTTCGCCCCCCCCTACCTTGGTACAGTCCATTACAGTTCCAATCTTTACTCATCTTCCCCCTACCATCTCTAATATTGCCTCCCATACGACGTCTCTGGATTCTGAAACACTTGAAGCAATCTCTGAATATACTGCAGAGACCAAACCATCAATGGACACTGATCCACCCTCTGTTCCTTCTCTCTCCTCTCCTCGATCTGCGCAACTCCTTCACACCCTACCCTTCCTTCACTGCTTGAACGTTTTCCGCTGCCTCCGCATGTGAACTTTTCTAACCCCTTCTAGTCCATAGGAACCCTTACCTGCGGATTTCAAGTATCTTTATCATTGCCAATCATGGCCTATTTACAGTGGAATATACGCGGCCTTATGGGTAATCGGGGTGAGCTTCAGATGTGATTCTTGTGGCATTCAGCTAGAGGCTTTTCTTGCTTCCCACCCCCTCCATGTTTTAAATACAGGTAATGACACCCATTTTGATCCTCGTACTAATACTCTCTCTTGCATCGATCTCTCAGGCTGCTCTTCCTCCGCTGCACTAGACTTCACCTGGTCTGTTCTTCCAGATTTACATGACAGCAATCATTTTCCAATCATTCTTACTTCCCCTTCATATTCACCACCTCTTTGTAACCCACGCTGGCAATTTGATCAGGCAAATTGGGACCTTTACTCAAAACTAAAAGTTTTCAGTGAGGTTCCTTCTTGGTCCTCCATTGATGAGCTTTTACACCTCTTCTCGACCTCAGTTTTAACCCAGGGTCTCATTCTATACCAAACTTCGGGCAGGCATTCTCAGAAATGCGTGCCTTGGTGGTCTCCTGCTTGTGCTCGTGCAGTACATTTGAAACATGCTGTGTGTGGCAGGCACCGGTATAATAGAACCACTGAGAGACTTCTTGATTTTAAACTGAAGCATGCAATCGCTCGCCATGTCATCCGTGACGCTAAACACACTTGCTGGTGAGATTATGTCTCCACCATCACCTCTGCTTCCTCTATGAGTGCAGTCTGGAAAAAAGTATAGAAATTGAATGGTAAATATTCTCCTGACCCGACTCCTGTTCTGCGGGTTGCTGGTGTTGATATAGTGAACCCTCTAGATGTTGCCATTGAAATTGACAATCATCTTGTCAGTATTTCTCTGGGGCTCCATCTCTGCCCCTCGTTTCTTTCCTCAAAGTCTGCCAGAGAGTTTTCACCCTTGGACTTTTCTTCTCTCAGAGAAGAACAGTATAATGTGCCTTTTATACTTCAAGAACTAGAGGCAACACTCTCAGCTTGCCGATCATCGGCAGCTGGGCCCGACAACATTCATATTCGTATGCTACAACATTTACATCAGTCAGCTCTTGCAGTCATATTACGCCTTTTCAATCTTATTTGATCACAAGGAGTTCTTCCACAGCTGTGGAAATCTGCCATTGTTCTCCCTTTCTGCAAACCAGGCACTACTGGACATGAAGCCTCACATTATCGTCCCATCACTCTTACCAGTGCAATTTGCCAAGTGGTGGAACATCTGGTAAATAGACGTTTAATATGGTATTTAGAGACACACAACAGTCTCTCCACTCGTCAGTATGGCTTTCATAAGGGCCGTTCTGCCACAGACCCCTTACTGCGTTTGGATACGTATGTTTGTAATGCCTTTGCGAATAGCCATTCAGTTGTTGCCATATTTTTTGACCTTGAGAAGGCATATGACACAACTTGGAGGTATAATATTTTGGCAAAAACCCACTCCTTAGGCCTCCAAGGCAATCTACCAACCTTCCTTAAGAACTTTTTAACTGAGAGACATTTCCGTGTTTGAGTCAATAATGTGCTCTCGTGGCTTCGTCCAAGACGAAGGTGTCCCTCAGGGATGTGTTCTGAGCACAACACTTTTTCTCCTTGCTATAAATGATTTGGCCTCTAGTCTTCCATCAAATATTTGGTCATCACTCAATGTTGATGACTTCGCTATTGCTTGTGCAGGCGCTGACTGTAACCTCATTAGAGTTTCTCTCCAGCATGTGGTCCACCGTGTTTCCAATTGAGCCACCATGCATAGGTTTAAATTTTCCAGTACCAAAACTCACCAAATTACTTTCACTAGACACTCTGTCATTTCCGATCATCCATTGTACCTCTATGGCTCCCGTATCACTGAACATGATGGAGATAGGTTTCTAGGCCTTCTCTTTGACTGCAGATTATCCTGAAAATCTCACATTACCTCTGTGAATGCAACTTGTCACAGTCGGATGAACATTCTTAAAACCCTTGCTCATCTTTCCTGGGGAGCGGATCGTCGAACTCTGCTTCGCCTACATTCAGCCCTCATTTTATCGAAACTAAATTATGGTGACCAGATATATTCAGTGGCTTCTCCTGCTGCTCGCTCTAGCCTTAACCCCATCCATCAATAGGGATTATGTTTATGCCTTTGTGCTTTTCACTCTTCCCCTGTTGAGAGCCTCTATGCAGAAACGAATGTTCCATCCTTGTCTGAGCGCGTTGATGCCCATTGCCTACAATACTACGTACGCTCTCATGATCTCTGCAATCCTTCCACTTATAGAATGGTCACCGATATTAGTACACATTATTTGTTCGCTGCCCCTGTTTGCTCCAGCCCTTCTCTCTTCACCTATATTCGCTCTTGTCTTCCCTTCAGTTACCACCTTTGTATGTTCATGTAGCATCTCATTTTTCCCTACCCCCCTGGGAAGTTCCAGCTGTTTGGGTCTGCTCTTTCTCACTCCCTTGTGTGAGGGAAAAGTTTAATAGATAGGAGTAGCGAGGGAGTATATAGTAACAATAGTTTCATTGTCAGCTACTTGTTAAGGTAGGGTAAGTCAAGCTCCCGCTATTCCTGCCTTTTTTCCCCCACCCCAAAAGTGATAGTTAGATTGCCGGCTGCTTGTTAAGGTATGGTCAGTCTAGCTCCCGCTATCCCTTCCACTCCTTCTTACCCCCCCCCCCCCCGAAAGGTGACGTGTGGGGTTCCGGTCCAAACAGTAATCACTAGACTCACAGCTCCCAGCACTACTGTAAGTACATGCCTGCCTTGTATTCTAGTGGATTTATTGGTTTAAAACTTCACTTTTGCTTCACTTTTAACCAATAATAAACTTAGTCCTTTCAGTCTTGCTCTAAGTTGACTGTTGTAATAATCACCACATCTTTTACGTCCTTCTCGGCAGAGAGGCACAGTTCGTCAGATCCAGTTGCATGATGGGTCTCTTCTAGAATATGTAAGCAGATACAGGTATCTAGGCTTTGAGGTTCCACTACTTGGACCTGTTGTAACGAGACTTTGTCGCCAATACAAAGAAAGACTAAGAGCACTTAGAGTTGTGGCAGGTGTTCATCCCAGGTATGGTGCTAATGTTAAAATTGTGAAAATAATGTATCTTGCTTATATTAGATCATTGGTTGATTATGCAGCGCCACTACTTGCACTCGTGTCTGACTGGAAGCTTGGAGGGCTGGAAAAACTGCAAAACGAAGCAATGAGGATCATCCTAGGATGCCCTCGTACTGCCAAAATTTTAAATATGCGGAAAGAACTTAATATTCCAAGCATTAGAGATCGTGTTACTGAAAGAAATATCCTTATTGGGGTCAATATGCTTAGGCTAGCCCATTCAAACCCCTGCAAAGAAGCCCTCCAAACTTTCCTCAGCACTGGTGAACATCCTTCCAGATGGATCGAAAAAACTGGAACCGACCTCCGCATGAACCAGCTACATGATCTATATCAAGTTGGACAACAGAGACATTTCCCTGCTCCATGGGATATTACCCCATTCCAAACTACCATTCCTCCATTTCCCCCCAAAACTCTTCTTAAATCACAACCAAAGCTTCGTCTTGAAGCCAAACATGATGCCTTAAGCTGTATTGATAACTTAGTCACACAGAACAATCTTTCACAAATTATTTACGTCGATGGTTCTGTTCACCAGTCCACTGGTGCAGCTGGTAGTGCTGCTGTTGTCACACAGAGTGATGGCTCTCATAAAGAAATTGGAGCACGCATCAATAACTGGGCCTCTACCCTTCAAACAGAACTGTTTGCCATACTCCTTGCACTCAAATGTGTCCATGTATCTAAGGTTGACACTTTAATTGTAACTGATTCTCTGTCATCCATAAATGCTCTCAACTCATTAAGTATAAATTGTGGCATGCTTTTGTCAGAAGCCAGACATAGATATGGTAAGATTGTGGACAGTGGAGTCAGAGTGCACATGCTGTGGATTCCATCTCACATTGGTCTTCAGATGCATGATAGAACTGATAAATTGGCTAAGCTGTATGCTTTCAAAGAGGGGGTAGATTACAATCTTGGGTTGTCATTTAGCAGTTTGAGAACAATAATACGAAAAGAACTTCAAATGAACTTTATTGACTTAAGACTTAGGGAGATTGACACAAATCAGTCCATCTGTCATCATTCCATCATGCAGGAGGAGCCACATGTCTATGGTGCATCCAACAAGATAAGCAGACTCTTGGATGTCACTACTGCCCGGCTCTGGCTGGGTTACAAGTATCTTTGGCAGGTTAAATCACCACCACCAGATGTAGACCAAACGAAATGTAAACTTTGCCAGATGGACTATTGTCACACATTGCGTCATTATGTACTGGAGTGTGATCAAATTAATGAATTTAGAAACAACTCACTCAGAAGTGTTCCAGAAATGGCTAAGTATTTTATCCACAGTGGTATATTGCAGACCATTCTGGAGAAATACCCTGACTTTGCTAGCTGTAAACAAAGCATTACCACATGTGTGCATGTGTGTGTGTGTGTGTGTGTGTGTGTGTGTGTGTGTGTGTGTGTGTGTGTGTGTGTGTGTGTGTGGGTGTGTGTGAGGGTGTGTGTGTGTGTGTGTGTGTGTGTGTGTGTGTGTGTGTGTGTGTGTGTGTGTGTGTGTGTGCGTGCGTGTGTGTGGGTGTGTGTGAGGGTGTGTGCGGGTGTGTGTGAGGGTGTGTGTGTGTGTGTGTGTGTGTGTGTGTGTGTGTGTGTGTGTGTGTGTGTGTGTGTGTGTGCGTGTGTGGGTGTGTGTGTGCGTGTGTGGGTGTGTGTGTGCGTGTGTGGGTGTGTGTGTGTGTGTGTGGGTGTGTGTGTGGGTGTGTGTGAGGGTGTGTGTGTGGGTGTGTGTGAGGGTGTGTGTGTGTGGGTGTTGGTGTGTGTGTGTGTGGGTGTGTGTGTGTGGGTGTGCGTCCTTGTGTGTATGCATATATTTGTACGCTCGTGTGCACATGTCCGTGCGTGCACCCTCGTGTGTGTATGTGCGCGTGCGCGCTAGTGTGGGTGTATGATCCACTTAATATTTGTATTTATAACTCATTACAATTGTGACCAGGTGTGGACGTATCAGTGGTTCATTACTTTGTAATTTGTTCATGACTGTAACCATGTATAGGAGTGAAGCTGATTCATTACCTCTGTAACTTGCCATGATTAGTGACCAGATCTACCTGGAGTTCATTACCTTTGTAACTAGTTCAGCTATCATAACTTTGGGGTCCAGTCACTGGACCCATTATGTACCTTTGTAATCTTTTGACTACCGCCCACAGGATGGGTATGGGGTGCATAAAGATATTAAACTAAAGTGCGTGTGTGTGTGTGTGTATGTGTGTGTGTGTGTGTGTGTGTGTGTGTGTGTGTGTGTGTGTGTGTGTGTGTGTGTGTGTGTGTGTGTGTGGTGTGTGTGATTCAACAATCAATATTTGCACCAATAACTCATTACAGTTGTGACCGGGTGTGGAAGTGTGAATTGCTCATTACTCTATAATTTGTTCATGATTGTAGCCAAAGTATAAACGTAAGTAACCATTCTACAGAATTCATTACCTTTGTAACTTGTGAGCTCATTACCTTTGTACCTAGTTCAGCTATCAAAACTTTGGGGGCCCAGTCCCTGGACCCATTACGTACCTCTGTAATCTGTAAATACCTTTGTAACTTGTCATGATTGTGACCAGACTTACCTGGAGTTCATTACCTTTGTAAATTGTGAGTTCATTACCTTTGTAAATTGTGAGTTCATTACCTTTGTAAATTGTGAGTTCATTACCTCTGTAACTTGCTCAGCTATCAAAACTTTGGAGTCCAGTCCCTGGACCAATTATGTACCTCTGTAATCTTTTGACTACCGCCCACAGGATGGGTATGGGGTGCATAATAAACATATTAAACTAACTAACTAACACATCTTTTAGGTATTGTACTTATCATGGAGAGAGATTTCTTAAGCAGTGGGTAACCTGTCTATCTTTCCAGCTTGGATGACAGAGAGGGTCACCTGCCAATCAATGAGTAGAATTAATGGAGGACTAATGTCCTGAGACTTCCCCTTTTTGGATTTAATTACCTGTGCACCTGTATGGAATTGCAGGACATAACCCCTCATCATTGCAGTGGTAAAGAACCTGCTTTCCTGTCATCGGGATAGAATACTCAAGGCTATACTGTGAAGAACTAGCCTGTGGGTTGTAACCAACACCTGCAACCCCCCCCCATAATCGGCAATGGCTACGATTTCAACAAGCAGTGTCACCAACACCAGACACCCAAGTTTTATATTAGCGTTGAATTCAGTTATCATTTATATTTTTCATTTTTCATTTTTGTAGGATCAATATTTCATATTTAAGTGTTTTATATTTTATATTTTCTACATAATAAAGTGTTTATGTTTGTCTGTTATTATTTCTCTTTCTATTCATTAATTTTCCTGAGGAGGAGCCAGCCTTGGTAATACTGTCTGAAGTTGTTACAGGGCTGAGTAAGCCTTCACAAGTGGCGACCTTCCCAGGATCAACTCTACTGAATCAAGATTCAACTCCATCTCAAATCTACCATTGGAACTTCAACGCTGCATACCACAGACGGTTACCACCAGCCATGAGTAATCATTCTCTATGGTAGGACTACAGTACAGGTGTTTGAAAGATTTGGTGATTGTTTAGTCTCAATTTATTGTAAGACAAGTCAAGGCAGGAATACTTGTTAATTCTGCCATCTATTTTTGTGTGAGTTTGAAACACTTTGGAGGATTAGACTCTAGGGACCCGAGATTTTCCAGTGGCAATTTGTTTCATTGAGCTCTTTATTTTATCAAGGGAACTGTCGTAGGACACTCCTGATTTGTTGGAGAGAAGACTGGATGGTCAAGGGACCCCATTCTACTTACTGTTTGCTCGGAGCCGGCATAGAACCATAAGTTTTCATTAATACATATTGTTGAATTGAAGCAGGGATCGAGCCCTCTGGTTTATTTACAGTTTGAGCGAAGCAGGAATTGAACCCTCCGTTTTCTTTAATACTCGTTTCATTTCCCCTGATAGTTTAAGTTTTTTTTGCAAATATGGAGGAATACCAGTTTTGAATGAACGCTGGAAGTAAGTTAGGAATAACAGGGAAAAATTTAGAATCTTTCATTTGTGCTAAGATCCAGGAAAGACTTGAAAGAGAGAATTGAGAGAGAAGAAAGACAGTTAGAAAGGGAAAGAGAAGAGAAAAAGGAGAGAGAGAAAATTGAGAGAGAAATCCAAGAAAGACAGTTAGAAAGAGAGAGAGAAGACAAAAACGAGCGTGATAGACTTGATCATGAGGAGAGAGCTAGAGTACGTGAAGAACAAGTTAAATTAAGAGAACTTGAGGAAAGAGCAAAGGATAGAGAACGTGAGGAACAGGCTTAAATACGTGAGGAACAGGTTAAAATAAGAGAACTTGAGGAAAGAGCAAAGGATAGAGAAGTTGAGGAAAAAGCTAGAGAACATGAGGAAAAAGCTAGAGAGCATGAGTTAATAGAGAGAGAAAAGGATCGCGATCTCGAAAAATCTCGCCTTGAATTAGAGAATAAAAAGTTAACTCTTACACAACAACAATTAGAGGAAGGAGTAATGAAACAACGTGCAGACAGTACACATATTCCAACACCTAATTTACCTCCCTTCACAGAGGGGGAAGACATAACTTCATACATTATCAGGTTTGAAAATACCGCTACCCTCTGTGAATGGCCTGCTGACACATGGGCTACCAGGTTAGGAATGTTATTTTCCGGTACAGTTTTGAATATCTATGCAATTTTGTCGCAGGATATATGTAATTATAACCTACTGAAGAAGGCAATCCTTAAAGCATATCAAAAAACCACTAATTCTTACAGGAAAGATTTCAGGTATGCCACCTTACAGCCTGGCCAGAACTTTCAGGAGTTACAGGTAACACTCTTTCGTTTGTTCGACTTTTGGATAAGGAGTTCAGGAATTGATCACAGTTATGAATCTCTTAGAGACTTCATGGTTGCTGACCATTTCCTGACAGCTCTTCCTCACCAGATACGAACATTCATTAGAGAACGTAACCTGATTAAATCTGAGGAAGTTGCTGAGGCTGCTGACCTGTATGCTGAGGCTCACAATTTACTATAAAGAAGTAAAATGACTTCTTTTATTCCCGTTTGTCATTTGTGTGGTGTTAAGGGACATAAACGTCCAGATTGTCCTTCTAAGAAGGTCCAAAAAGTTGGTAGATGTTTTAAAGACTGTAATGACCAAGCACCCTTCTGTTCAGGAACAGTTAATGGACTTAATGTATCTACCATTTTACGAGACACTGGATGCACATGTATAGTCATTTCTGATAAGCTGTTCCCTAACCTTAAAGAAACTCATTCCTCTGCTATACTTTCAGTCTACTTGGGCCGTACGGACATTTTTCCTACCATCCATTGTTACATTAGGTCTAAATGGTTCACAGGTTGGTCTGAAGCCGTACTAGCTCCCATCACTTCTTGCTCCGTACTAATAGGTAATGTAAAAGGTGCCATTCTTCCTTCTGAGGTTGACCTTTCATCACCAAAGATGGACATGAGTGCTTCAGATCCTCTTCCTGTAGAGTCAGAGAAGCCCCTCGAAAGTTCAGATGAGATAATGTCTTGTGATATTCATGTGGGATTAAAAACCAGTGATGCTACACTCGAAAGCGAGGTAGTGTGATCACCGGTTCACTTGTTAGAGGAAAGTGAAGATATCACCTCCGATACCATAAATGTCTGGACTAGGGCTCAGACCAAAGCCCGGGCTTCTCCTACTGTCCATCCTTTGATTTTCCCTGACTTTAAGCCTTTAGATATATCGAAGGACTCCTTTGTCAATTTACAACATAATTGCCCTTCTCCTCAGAACTGCCATAATGCCACTAAACAAAATCAAGTTATCCAAAGGAAAAACTTTTCTTATAAATTTGAATATATAAAAGGTATCTTGTACAAATCAGTATTCAAATTAAATTCATCTTAGTTGTTCCAAGTCAATGCAGAGAGACTGTTCTTAAAATGGCTCATGACCTGCCAGTGGCCGGACATTTCTCGCATCGTAAAACCTTAAATAAAATTAGGGAAACCTATTTTTGGCCAAAAATGTCCTCAGATGTCACTACCTATTGTAGATCGTGTAAAGTTTGCCAACTGTCATCCTCCCGAGGTACCAGGCGAGTACCTATGGTCAAAATGTCAGTTTTTATGGTACCCTTTGAAAGAGTAGCTATTGACATCGTTGGTCCTTCATCACCACTTTCATCTGGGGGACATAGATATATATTAACATTAGTTGATTATGCTTCGAGTTTCCCTGAAGCCATACCCTTAAAGACCATAACTGCTACAGAGGTGGCTGAAGCCCTTTTGTCCATCTTCTCCAGAGTGGGCATCCCTAGAGAAATTTGTCTGACCATGGGACACAATTCACATCTGACTTAATGCAACATCTATACCAACTTCTGGGAGTGAAGCCTCTCTTCACCGCACCCTATCATCCCAGCTGTAATGGGAGGATTGAGCGCCAGCATTCGTTTCTAAAGTCAATTTTAAAGATAGATTTACATGCACAAAAGAATGAACATTCAATATGACTGTTACCTTTATTGAAGGCTGTTATTGATGAATGGAAGACAGGGAGGAGGAGAGAGTGAAGAGAGGTTATTGTTTGGAAGGGGAATCCCCCTCCATAAGGACTCTAGGTCACTTCAGGGGTCACTTACCTAGCTTAAATATAGATTTACATGCAGAAAAGAATGCCAAATAAATGTAAAGCACTAATAAAATGTATAAATGAACATTGGGAATAGGGGTAGTTGAAAGTTAAGACACTTGTGCAACATCTGGTTATCTTTATTGTAGACGTTTCACCATCCAGTGGCTTTATCAATACAGATTCTTGGACATAACAAGAAAATAAAAGAACTATATACAAAAGATGAGGTAATCAGTCCCTCAGAATTGGAGGTGGTGTTTAGAGCACCGTAGTTGTAGAGATTCTGGAGTAGAGGCAATGAGACTGGCGCTTATATAGGCGTCAGTGAATAGGGACATGTAGCAGACGAGGGCATAGTCACTGATAGGCAGGATTCCCCAGTGGAAGTAGGTCCTACCCAAATTGATGGGTTAGTTGTTGTAGCCGTGAAGAAGGTCAGATAGATGTCCTCTGAACCAAGATTCCATGATGTTGCAGTGCCTGACAAGTTGTGTGAGACAGGTATACAATACCGACAAGATGCAAGTTAAGACACTTGTGCAACATCTGGTTATCTTTATTGTAGACGTTTCGCCATCCAGTGGCTTTATCAATACAGATTCTTGGACATAACAAGAGAACAGAAGAACTATATACAAAAGATGAAGTAATCAGTCCCTCAGCCTTGGAGATGGTGATTAGAGCACCGTGGTTGTAGAGATTCTGGAGTAGAGGCAAGGAGACTGGCGCTTATATAGGCGTCAGTGAATAGGGACGTGTTTGCAGCTTTCACAGTGACCCACATAAAGGATAATTATGACAATGAAATATGGCTCCCAGGTTATAACCTACTCCGATGTGACAGACTAAACAGGCAACAAGGGGGGGGGGTCTGTACATCACAGAGTCGCCCATTTGCACAGAATTACTGAACACCTCAAATGATGTAGTTGAAATTTTGGCGGTAATGATTGAAAACCAAAACCTTGTCATTGTGGTAGTATACAAGCCTCCAGATGCAACTTCCCAGCAATTCCAAGAGCAGCTTGTAAAAATTGAACACTGTCTAGAAAATCTCCCAACTTCTGCCCCAAACATCTTACTACTAGTAGATTTCAACTTGAGACACTTAAAATGGAGTAGTATAGCAAACAATGTTTTAGCAGAGATCACGCCAGGAGGCAGCTCAGATGAAAATTCACACACACATGAACTATTAAATCTCTGCACCAAATTCACCTTAAACCAGCAAATAGTAGAGCCTACAAGACTAAAAAATATGCTGGACCTCATATTCACTAACAATGATCTGATACGTAATATAACTATCAAAGACGATACACTCAGATCACAACATAATAGAGGTACAGACATGTATGTACAGGACTTCTGACCAGCAAAATGTGAGCAGTCATGAAGGTCTCTTCACAAAATTCAATTTCAATAACAAAAACATTCAGTGGGATCAAGTAAACCATATCCTAAATGAAACAAGCTGGGAAGATATCCTAAACAACATGGTATTTGCGATCTGCTCAAGACACATTCCATTAAGAAAAAGAAAGAGAAGATGTAAACTAGAAAGAGAGAGATGCTCCCTGTGCAGACGAAAGCGTAGAGTCACAGAGCTGCTAAGAGGGACCAATATATCAGAAATGTGAAGGGAGGCACTAGTCAGTGAAATTGCAAATATCAATCTTACGTTGAAGGAATCTTACAGGAGACAAGAATCACAGGAAGAACTAAAAGCCATAAAGGAAACTGAAAAAAAAAAAAAAATGCTTCTTCTCTTATGTGAAATCTACGGGAAAAACAACATCCAGTATTGGGCCCCTGCATAGGCGGGATGAAACATATACAGATGACAGCCAAGAAAATAGTGAGATACTGAAGTCCCAATATGACTCAGTGTTCAGTGAGCCGCTACCCAGACTAAGGGTTGACAACCCAAATCAATTCTTTATGAACGAAGCCCAAAATTTGGACATCCCAAAAAACTTGAATATTATCCTTACTCCACAAGACTTTGAAGAGACAATAAATGACATGCCCATGCACTCTGCCCAGGCCCAGACTCATGGAACTCCATGTTCATCAAGAACTGCAAGAAGCCCCTATCGTGTGCATTCAGCATTTTATGGGGAGGGAGCATGGACACAGGGGTCATCGCACACTCACTAAAAACAACAGACATAGCCCCACTCCACAAAGGTGGCAGTAAAGCAATTGCAAAGTACTACAGACTCATAATATACCCTTATCTTACATATGGAATTTGTGCATGGGGATCACAACATCCAATCACCTAAAACCCCTAATAACCCAGCAAAAGGCAGCAGTAAGAATGATAACAAATTCCCACTCCCGCCAGCATACTCCACCAATTTTCAAAAGTCTGAATCTGCTCACCATTAACCCTTTCAGGGTTTCAGACATACTAGTATGGCTTACGCACCAGGGTTTTTCACGTACTAGTACACCTAAATTCTAGCACCCTCAAATCTAGTGAGAGAAAGCTGGTAGGCCTACATATGAAAGAATGGGTCTATGTGGTCAGTGTGCAGAGTATAAAAAAAATCCTGCAGCACACAGTGCATAATGAGAAAAAAAACTGACAGTGTTTTTGGTTTAAAACAGCGACTTTGCGCTGCATTTTCATATGGTATTTATGATGGTATTATAGTTTTCCTGGTCTCATTTTATAGAATGGAAGACATATTACAGAAATTGAGATGATTTTGATTGGTTTTACAATGAAAAGTACCTTGAAATTGAGCTCAAAATAGCAGAAATCTTCGATTTTTGCCGAAGTTCAAAAAGTAAACAAATCATGCTACTCGTCTAATACACGTCAACTGGTGAGTCTAATATTCTTTCACAAGTGCACTGATATTATTTATACCATTTCTACACTAATGCAATAGTCTGCATAACAGTAAATCTTTTATTTTTTTGTGAGAATAAAATTTCAAAGTGGAAGGCAAAAGAATGTAAGAGGGGCGTGGGGACATGACTAATGAACAGAGGAAATGTTATTTTAGTGCCGGGAATATCTTTCTTGTTTATTCTGGACCCTATTTGGAAATTGGCATCTTCGAAATTTGTGTGAAATTAGCAAAATTGCTAAATTCTGACCACTTTATTGGATAGTTGAAATTGGTAAATGGGTGGTTTATTGTACTCATTCGATAGAGAAAAAGGAGTTCTAGCAAAATAGTTACTTTTGTCGACTAGTGCACTGGAATTGGCCGAAAATAGGGCTCAAAGTGGGCAAAATCGCCGATGTGTAAACATCGTCGAGACCGTTAACTTCGCGAGAGCATAATTTCATAAGGTTTCCATCAAATTTCATACTTTTGGTGTCATTATGATCGGGAAAAGATTATCTTTTCATAAGAATTTTTTTTTTTTTTGAGATTTTGGCGACCCTGAGAACAAGTCTGGGAGAGGGCCTGGGAATCCTGAAAGAGTTAAGAACATCCAGATTTATTCATGTGCCTACTACATACACAGAACAATACATGCAAATATTAACCCTCCACTCAAACTTCTCCTCACCAACCTTAACAGGACACATGACCATAACACAAGACACAGATCTCTTTTTGATATACCTCATGTTCATATCACACTGTGTAGAAACTCTATGCACATAAAGGGCCCCAAAATATGGAATTCTTTACCAGAAGATATTAAAGTAATCCAGTCTGAAAATCAATTTAAGACTCTTCTCAAAAGCCACTTAATCACCCTAGACTAAATGCTAAATACTCAGTACACACATACTCACTTATGTACTCCCACATCATAACTTCAACAATCACTTTGAACCATTTATCTATTGTTGACAGGAATATAATTGAATCATTGTTTTCACAAAAAGTATTTTGAATATATGAATATATCTTTTGTCTTATACAAATTAGATTCACTTATAATTAATAATCTACTGTACATCTATACCTCGACAACAACCTGAATTTCAGCACCCATATCCAACACATAACCAAAAAAGTATCCAAAACGGTTGGGATCCTCTCCAAGATACGATACTACGTGCCGCAAAATGCCCTTCTCACACTATACCTGGAGTTTACCTGGAGAGAGTTCCGGGGGTCAACGCCCCCGCGGCCCGGTCTGTGACCAGGCCTCCTGGTGGATCAGAGCCTGATCAACCAGGCTGTTACTGCTGGCTGCACACAAACCAATATACGAGCCACAGCCCGGCTGATCAGGAACCGACTTTAGGTGCTAATCACTAAATCCCATCCCTGGCAACACCCCCCCCCACTCTTCATAGATCTAAACTTACTCCCTGTTCAGTACATCCACACTTACTACTGTGCAGTCTACATCTACAGGACCTTAAATTCCAATATTAACCTTGACCTAAAATGCTTTCTTGATAGTTGTGACAGAACCCACAGTCATAACACCAGACACAAACATCTCTATGACATTCCCCATGTCCGACTAAACCTTTACAAAAATTCGATGTATGTCAAAGGCCCTAAAATCTGGAACACCCTACCTGAAAACTCTAGAACTGCAGACACATTCATCACCTTCAAAACTACCATTAGAAAACATCTTATCTCCCTGATACACCCTGTCAACTAATTACACAAATACCACCTGGTGGTTCAACCTGGAGTTTACCTGGAGAGAGTTTCGGGGGTCAACGCCCCCGCGGCCCGGTCTGTGACCAGGCCTCCTGGTGGATCAGCGCCTGATCAACCAGGCTGTTGCTGCTGGCTGCACGCAATCCAACGTACGAGTCACAGCTCGGCTGGTCAGGTACCGACTTTAGGTGATTGTCCAGTGCCAGCTTAAAGACTGCCAGGGGTCTATTGGTAATCCCCCTTATGTATGCTGGGAGGCAGTTGAACAGTCTCGGGCCCTTGACACTTATTGTATTATCTCTTAACGTGCTAATGACACCCATGCTTTTCATTGGGGGGATGTTGCATCGTCTGCCAAGTCTTTTGCTTTCGTTGTGAGTGATTTTCTTGTGTAAATTCGGTACTAGTCCCTCTAGAATTTTCCAAGTGCATATAATCATGTATCTCTCCCGCCTGCATTCCAGGGAATACAGGTTCAGGAAATTTAAGCGCTCCCAGTAATTGAGGTGTTTTATCTCCGTTATGAGCGCCGTGAAGGTTCTCTGTACATTTTCTAGGTCAGCAATTTCACCTGCCTTGAAAGGTGCTGTTAGTGTGCAGCAATATTCTAGCCTTGATAGAACAAGGGACCTGAAGAGTGTCATCATGGGCATGGCATCCCTAGTTTTGAAGATTCTCATTATCCATCCTGTCATTTTTCTAGCAGATGCGATTGATATAATGTTATTGTCCTTGAAGGTGAGTACCTCCGACATGATCACTCCCAGGTCTTTGACATTGGTTTTTTGCTCTATTTTGTGGCCAGAATTTGTTTCATACTCTGACGAAGTTTTAATTTCCGCGTGTTTACCATATCGGAGTAATTGAAATTTCTCATCGTTGAACTTCGTATTGTTTTCTGCAGCCCATTGAAAAATATGGTTGATGTCCACCTGGAGCCTTGCAGTGTCTGCAATGGAAGACACTGTCATGCAGATTCGGGTGTCATCTGCAAAGGAAGACACGGTGCTGTGGTTGGCATCCTTGTCTTTGTCAGATATGAGGTTGAGAAACAAGATGGGAGTGAGTACTGTGCCTTGTGAAACAGAGCTTTTCACCGTAGCTGCCTCGGACTTTACTCTGTTGACAACTACTCTTTGTGTTCTGTTTGTGAGGAAATTATAGATCCATCTACCAACTTTTCCTGTTATTCATTTAGCGTGCATTTTGTGCACTATTAAGCCATGGTCACACTTGTCGAAGGCTTTTGCAATGTCTGTATATATTATATCTGCATTCTTTTTGTCTTCTAATGTATCTAGGACCTTGTCGTAGTTATCCAATAGTTGAGACAGACAGGAGCGACCTACTCTAAACCCATGTTGCCCTGGGTTGTGTAATTGATGGGTTTCTAGATGGGTGGCGATCTTGCCTCTTAGGACCCTTTCGAAGATTTTTATGATATGGGATGTTAGTGCTATCGGTCTGTTGTTCTTTGCTATTGCTTTACTGCCCCCTTGGTGGAGTGTGGCTATGTCTGTTGCTTTTAGTAACTGTAGACGACCCCCGTGTCCATGCTCCCTCTCCATAGGATGGTAAAAGCTCGTGATAGGGGCTTCTTGCAGTTCTTGATGAACACGGAGTTCCATGAGTCCGGCCCTGGGGCAGAGTGCATGGGCATGTCATTTATCGCCTGTTCGAAGTCATTTGGCGTCAGGATAACATCAGATAGGCTTGTGTTAACCAAATTATGTGGCTCTCTCATAAAAAAATTCATTTTGATCTTCGACTCTCAGTCTGGTTAGCGGCTTGCTAAAAACTGAGTCATATTGGGACTTGAGTAGCTCACTCATTTCCTTGCTGTCATCTGTGTAGGACCCATCTTGTTCAAGTAGGGGCCCAATAAGGGACGTTGTTCTCGACTTTGATTTGGCATAGGAAAAGAAATACTTTGGGTTTCTTTCGATTTCATTTATGGCTGTTGTGATAGAAACACAGGCCTTATCTCTAGGCTTTATTGAACATAGAATCTTCATAGTACTTCTGCAACAACAAAATATAATGACTAGTACATCTAATAATGGCTTCTACAGGGATGGTGATGTCTTGCATATGTCAAGAGAAAAGTTATAACTACAGGCCACATATTTAAACTCACCATGTAATCTGCATCACTGATAAATGGATAAAGTAGGAGAGAATCACCCACCATGTGTTGGCGCCCATGACACACACCAAACTGTTGTTGTTGTTAAGGGCCCCTAGAGGTGGTGCAGTATTATCCTGCTGCTGCTCCCCACAGGACCAGTATCACTACAATCTCCCCCTTCTAAAATATCAGAGACAGTAATCTCCCAAACTGTTAGGTGGGCGACGTACACGTCCCGACCTTCGTAGCCCTTGAGCCTCTTCACCAGGTTCGATATTTTCCAGCGGGGTTTGATTAACTGCTGGAGCAGAATCTTCTATTTCCATAGGGGTAGTCTCAAGGGGCTTTCCAGGAGAAAACGAAGCATCTTTCACATCTATTGGTGTATCTTGAGATTCCACACTAATAGGGATTTCAACTGGGGCTAAATGTCTTGTAGATACTGTAGTCTCTTCACCATTTTGGTAGCGAATGTGGGCGTAATGTGGATTAGCTTGCAGGAGCTCTACCTCTTCCACTAAAGGATCCGTCTTGTTCATCATACGGTGACTCTTCAGGAGAACGGGTCCAGGATGACATAACCAAGTGGGCACGGAGGCTCCCATAGAGGAACGACGTGAATAGTTGAGGAGTCTTTCATGAGGGGTTGCATTAGTAGCTGTGCACAGCAGTGATCTAATAGAGTGAAGAGCATCAGGTAGGACAGTTTCCCAGTGTTGAACAGGTAGATTGCGCGACTTTAATGTCATTGTAACTGCCTTCCATATAGTACCATTGAACCGCTTTACTTGACCATTGCCTTGAGGGTTGTAGCTTGTTGTTCTGCTGCAGGCAATACATTTGCTAGCCAAAAACTCCTGAAGTTCGTTACTCATGAACGAGGATCCCCTGTCTGAATGGATATAAGCTGGCATACCAAAAATAGAGAACAACTGTGAAAGACAACTAATAACAGTTGAAGCAGGCATATTTGCACAGGGGAATACAAAGGGAAACCTTGAATATTCATCTACTATGTTAAGGAAATACCTATTCTGATTTGTGCTTGGTAGAGGTCCTTTGAAATCTATATTCAATCTTTCGAAAGGCTGGGTGGATTTTATGAGATGAGTCTTCTCTGGCTGATGAAAGTTTGGCTTGCACTCTGCACATACTCTGCATGCTCTGATCACTTGTCGCACATCTTCCACTGAGTAGGGCATGTTCTTTGATTTGACAAAATGGTACAGGCGTGTAACTCCTGGGTGACACAAAGCCTTGTGGAGAGCTGAGAGTGATTGCAAATCATGACATGCTGCTCCACAGTGGGACCTAGAGAATGCATCAGGTGAGATGTTCTCTTGACCCGGTCGGTACAGAATATCAAAGTCATAACACGATAGTTCCATCCTCCAGCGTAATATCTTGTCATTCTTTATCCTACTTTTGTGCCTCTTGTCGAACATATACATCACGGACCGTTGGTCAGTCCTTATGGTGAAATGTCTACCAGTTAAATAATGCCTCCAGTGGCGAACTGCTTCTATGATGGCCTGGGCTTCCTTTTCTACAGCAGCATAACATTTCTCTGATCCTTGAAAAGTTCTCGAAAAGAAGGCTACTGGTCGTCCTGCCTGAGATAAGACTGCAGCAATGGCAATGTCAGATGCATCCGTTTCCACTTCGAATGGTAGGGACTCATCAATGGCTTGAACTACTGAGTTTTCAATGTCCTGTTTGAGAGTATGGAAAGCGGCTTCTGCTTCCTTTGTCACAGGAAAGGTGGTAGCACTCAATGGGCGGACTTTACTTGAATAGTTGTAGCTGTGTATGGTTTATCTTCATTCCTTATAGGGACTTGATGATAGGCACTCTGTAGATCAATTGTGCTAAACACATAGTACTGAGCAATTTTGTTCACTGTATCGTCAATTCGAGGTAGAGGGTACCCATCAAGAAGTGTAAATTTGTTGATTGTCTCAGAGTAATCGATAGCCAGTCTCCGTTTCCTATAACCATCTTTAACAACAACAACCTGTGCACGCCAAGGGGAATCACTCGGTTCTATAATACCCTCCTTCAGCAGCCTCTGAGTTTCTTTCTCAATGAACATCCGATCCTCATAAGAATAGCGGCGTGACTTAGCTGATATAGGATGGCAATCCGCGGTAAGATTTGCAAACAGCTTTGGTGGGTCTACCCTTAAAGTGCTAAGTCCACAGACAACAAGAGGAGGCAGTTCACCTCCATATGTTAAGGTGACACTACCATGCAGCTTCTGAAAGTCCTGACCAAGGATAACATCAGAGCACAGTTGTGGCAGAATAGCTAAATGTACATCTTGATAATCCTTTCCATTAACTCTGAGATTTACCTTACAAAACCCTAAGGTCTGAATAGAGAGAGATGTTGATGCCATGGAAACGGTACCTGATGAGTGATGTAGAGTCAAGGAGAGCCGTTTAACTAAGTCAAGGTTAATGAAACTCTCTGAGCTGCCACTATCAATAAGACCATCTACTTCTGTTCCTTTGATGAATACTTTCACAACTGCCTTTGACAGTGAATTTGGAGTAGCCGCAGAAGTCACTGTTGCTAGAGTCGCATGATCACTGTAATGTGTGGAGGCACTAGCTCTTGTTGATGCATTAGCACGACATACTTTAGCAAAGTGACCTTTCTTGTGGCATTTATGGCACATTGCTTCACGAGCAGGACACTTTGGACGTGGATGTCTTGAAAAACCACAAAAGAAACACACCGTACCTGCTGCTGCTGTCACTGAGGCAGGTTCCACAGTAACTTCATTGCAAGAGTCTTGGTCAGGAATTGCAGCACTTACCACTCGAGAAGGCTGAGTGGTACTGTATACTTCAGAATTCTTCTGGGCTGAATCTAGAGCTCTTGCCTGGTCAAAGGCAGCGGCTAAGTCGAGAGTTTTATTCTCCAATAAACGCTGCCTTATTATTGGTGATTGCAGGCCACTGATAAAAGCATCCCTGATGGACTCTTCACAATACTGAGCAGCTGTCACTGCTTGGAAGTGACAGTCCTTACCTAAAATTTTCAGTGCTTGAAAGTATTCCTCTAAGGATTCATCAATCTGCTGGCGGCGAGTTGCAAGGCGATAGCGTGCAAAGATTTCATTTGTAGGTTTAATATACTGAGACTTGAGGGTTTTGATAGCATCTTCGTAGGTATTACACTCAGAAATAGCCTCGTATATCTTAGGTGACACAAAATTGATGAGCAGACTTAGTTTATCTAGATCTTCTTTAGGAAGGGCTCCCAAGAAGTTTTCGAAAGTCTTAAACCAGTGCTTCCATTCCTGAGCAGCCGTTGATAAGCTGGGGTCACAGTCTAGCCTCTCAGGTTTCAGTAAACGCTCCATGTTGTGATGTAGTCTAGCTCAGGATCACCACCAGGTAGCCCAGGATTCTATGTTCAATAAATTGTTGTGATAGAAACACAGGCCTTATCTCTAGGCTTTATTGAACATAGAATCTTCATAGTACTTCTGCAACAACAAAATATAATGACTAGTACATCTAATAATGGCTTCTACAGGGATGGTGATGTCTTGCATATGTCAAGAGAAAAGTTATAACTACAGGCCACATATTTAAACTCACCATGTAATCTGCATCACTGATAAATGGATATAGTAGGAGAGAATCACACACCATGTGTTGGCGCCCATGACATACACCAAACTGTTGTTGTTGTTAAGGGCCCCAAGAGGTGGTGCAGTATTATCCTGCTGCTGCTCCCCACAGGACCAGTATCACTACACTATTTCTCTGACCAGTGTCTCCCTACGCATTTCAGATATATTGACCTCTTTTAGCCGCTCTGTTATTCTTTTCCGTCGCCTGTAAAGGGAGCGCCTGTCTCTTTCTGTTTTACATCTACTCCTCCTTTTTCTTAGAGGAATAAGCCTTGTGCATACATCGAGTGCCACCGAGTTAATCTGTTCTAGGCATAAGTTGGGGTCTGTGTTGCTTAGTATATCTTCCCAGCTTATATCGGTTAGGACTTGGTTTACTTGGTCCCACTTTATGTTTTTGTTATTGAAGTTGAATTTGGTGAATGCTCCCTCGTGACTAATCTCATTATGTCGGTCTGGGGCTCCGCGCATACATGACTGAACCTCAATTATGTTGTGATCTGAGTATATTGTTTTTGATATGGTGACATTTCTTATCAGATCATCATTGTTAGTGAAGATGAGGACTAGTGTATTCTCCAGTCTAGTAGGCTCTATTTGCTGGTTTAAATTGAATTTTGTGCAGAGATTTAAAAGCTCGCGTGAGTGTGAGTTTTCATCAGAGCTGCCTCCTGGTGTTATTACTGCAACAATATTATTTGCTATATTCCTCCATTTTAGGTGCCTTAAGTTGAAATCCCCCAGGAGCAAGATGTTGGGTGCAGGAGCTGGAAGGTTTTCCAGACAATGGTCAATTTTTAACAGCTGTTCCTGGAATTGCTGGGATGTTGCATCCGGAGGCTTTTAGACTACCACAATGACTAGGTTTTGGTTCTCGACCTTTACTGCTAAAACTTCCACTACATCATTTGAGGCATTTAGCAGTTCTGTGCAAACAAGTGACTCTGCAATGTACAGGCCAACCCCCCCCTTTTGCCTGTTCACTCTGTCACATCTGTATAGGTTGTAACCTGGGATCCATATTTCGTTGTCCAAGTGATCCTTTATGTGGGTCTCAGTGAAAGCCGCGAACATTGCCTTTGCCTCTGCAAGCAGTCCACGGATGAAAGGTATTTTGTTGTTTGTTGCTGGCTTTAGACCCTGTATATTTGCAAAGAAGAATGTTATCGGACTGGTGGTATTGTTGGTACTGGGGGGGGATTTTTTTTCCGGCATAGCACTAACATCCCATATCATAAAAATCTTTGAGAGGGTTCTAAGAAGCAAGATAGCCAACCACCTAGATACCCATCAGTTACACAACCCAGAGCAACATGGGTTTAGAGCAGGTCGCTCCTGCCTGTCCCAGTTACTGGACCACTATGACAAGGTCCTGGATGCTGTAGAGAATACACAAATACAGATGTAGTATGCACAGACTTTGCAAAAGCTTTCGACATGTGTGACCATGGTGTAATAGCACACAAAATGTGTGATAAAGGAATAATAGGAAAAGTTGGTAGATGGATCTATAACTTCCTGACAAATAGAACACAAAGAGTAATAGTAAATAGAGTAAAGTCCCAGACAGCCACGGTAAAAAGCTCTGTTCCACAAGGCACAGTACTCGCTCCCATTCTATTCCTCATCCTCATTTCTGACATAGAGATGTAAGTCATTGCTGTGTGTCTTCCTTTGCAGATGACACCCGGATTACCATGGCAGTGACCTTCAGTGAAGACACCATGAGACTCCAAGTGGACATGAACCAAATCTTCAAATGGGCCACTCAAAACAATATGAAGTTCAAGGAGAAATTTCAAATACTCAGATGTGGGAAACATGAGGAAATTAAAAATGTATCAGGGTGTACAACAAATTCTAACCACACAATAGAGTGGAAAAGTAATGTGAAGGACCTGGTAGTGATAATATCAGAGGACCTCGCCTTCAAAGACCACAATAATGTATCTACCTCTTCTGTTAGGAAAATGGTAGGATGGATAATGAGAACCTTCAAATCTAGGGATGCCAAGCCTATGATTCTCTTCAAATTGCTTGTGCTCTCTAGGCTGAAATACTGCTGTGCACTAACGGCCCCCTTCGAGACTGGCGACATTGCAGACCTGGAGAGTGTACAAAGAACTTTCACGGCACACATAAGTGCGATAAGGCACCTAAACTACTGGGAGCAGTTGAAGGTCCTTGATCTGTATTCCCTGGAATGCAGGCCAGAGAGATGCATGGTAATATACACTTGGAAGGTCCTGGAGGGATTGGTACCAAACCTTCACACGAAAATCACTCCCTATGAAAGCAAAAGACTAGGCAGGAGACGCAACATTCCCCAATGAAAAGCAGGGGCGCAACAAGCACATTGAGAGACAACACAATAAGTGTCCGAGGCTCAAGCTGTTCAATTGCCTCCCAGCATACATAAGGGGGATTACCAATAGACAGTCTTCAAGAAGGCACTGGACAGGCACCTAAAGTCAGTACCTGACCAACCAGGCTGTGGTTCGTACATCAGCTTGCGTGCGGCCAGTAGTAACAGCCTGATTGATCAGACCCTGACCCACCGTGAGGCCTGGTCTCAGACCAAGCTACGGGGGCATTGACCCCCGAAACTCTCTCCAGGTAAACTCCAGGTAAACATTGATATGGTAGAATAAATAAAGAGGAACACTCCCATTCTCATGTAACACTATTTTTAGAAGAAATGATGCTCTGAGAGAAGGCATATGAAAGGAATAATTTTCTACAGTTATGCCCAGTAACACATTTTCTCCTATGTTGAACTAGAGAAAATGTTATTCTTGCCGTTACTCTTACAAGTCGTCTGGCTCCCACATCTCATATTTGTGTTTGTTTATTCTACTGTGGGGTGTATTTATCATCTTTATATGTTATGTATTTTGTTTATTATATAATTTTGAAAAATATCATGGATGGATTAATGAAAATGTGTATATTAATGTAATATATGACATTTAATGAGACTTAGTGATTATTATTGATTATTATTATTATCATTACTAATGTGGCATCTCAAGACATAAGACACTCTTACTGATTTTAATGTGTACCTGCATGCCAACACAGTGTGTAAGTTTATTTAGGTACAGGTATACATAAGAATAATTATTAGATTATATATAAAATATGAAATAACTTAAAAACACTCGAAATTTTGCATTTTCCAGACATAATGGAGTGATGTAGTGCTTACGGAGCTCACGGAGAATGTAAACAAACCGGGTGGGGCGCGGTGACCATTTTAGATAGTCAGGTGAGGGGAGCCGTATAGAATTTTGGTCATAATTTGAAATAAACACATTAGCGGAATGCCGTAAAGCAAAACGCCGTAAAGCAGGGCCCTACCATATACTATATCATTGTTACAATGTATCGTAATTTTTCTTTTCTTTTTCATCTATATACTACCTCGCTAGCTGCTTCAGCAATAGCTAAATCGAAGCCGCTGGATCGTCATAGTATTATCGTATTCATCCTTCATCATTTTGATATGGTTAATTAGGTAAGCTAAAACTAGTCCGAGAGTTGGGTTGGTAAGTGATGTCATAATTTGGCGGCTTCTGGTCTCCCGAGGTTACTTACCATTCACGAAGCTTGTCCCCAGGAGTCACTCACCAGCAAGCTCTGAGGACAGGTCTACTCTACATAGACTCTGCCTCGCCTACCCTGTGTTTGGAGAAGCCGGTCCAACTCATCGTTTCAAAGATTGGCTTACTGTATTTGCATATACATATATATTTCCTAGGCAAAGACTTGCTGGGAATTGAAGTCTTCTCAGATATTGAGAAAGTGGTACCCCACCTGAGCTGTATATAGTGATTTCTATTGTATAGACAGAGATTATCAATTTCATATATTTAAGCATTAGAATTTCTTATGATTTAATGGGCCCAAACTATTTAAAAGTGAATGTACTCTTATTCGTTTGTAGATGAATGGTTCAGAGAACCGACATGTTGATAAATTAGACACATGTACAACTCTTGGGTATCTTTATTGAGGAAACGTTTCGCCACACAGTGGCTTCATCAGTCCATACAAAGGAGAATCTTGAAGAACAGGAGGAGAATGAGGTAATCAGTCCCTTGAGGGGACTGCAACTTCTTGGGATCTTAATACTTGGGAATTCTTCGCTTGCCTAATTCTTGGGCACGACCTACTTCAACATTGAACAAATGTTACACGACCTATGACTGCTGCACCTCTCCTGCCAACGGTTTATAAGCTCCTTCTCAGCACGTATGCCGTATTCTATTCAAGATTGATGGACTGACCACATCGACTCAAGGTTGAGGGACTGATTACCTCATTCTCCTCCTGTTCTTCAAGATTCTCCTTTGTATGGACTGATGAAGCCACTGTGTGGCGAAACGTTTCCTCAATAAAGATACCCAAGAGTTGTACATGTGTCTAATTTATCAACTCTTATTCGTATATTCTAGATGAAGTTAAGTATGTTTATTAAAACTAACATGATAGTGATGACCTTGTCTTGATTCACCCCTAGTTTTTGAAGATTGAGATTGAGATATCAAGGAAATTTTTGTTAATAGTATGTATTACGAAAAAAGGAGAAAGCACAGTAACCCAGGATAAACAATAACTTTTTAAAAACAAGCTCCTTTTTGTAACAGATGGGGGCCTGTGTCCGGGAGATCTAGTTTGGCCCATTATTGACCTATTATAAACTATGGAAGAGTTAAAATCCTTATTCGATGACATTACTTCTCAGAGACTGGCCATATTGAAATTACAAACATGTTGGCAAATCGCTAGAGTTTTAGGGGTACCATATGAGAGACACTATTCTGCAAACACTGTGTGCTCCATCATACAAAACTTATTGTTTCCCGATGATCAGGACGAACCTGTAGACAAAATGGAGGAAACTGATAGCCTGATTCCCCAGTTATGTAGCACACCTCAGAAAGGAAGGGAATCCGATACGGCGCTACCTCCGGAGGAGATACCAAGAGTTAGTCAGGTGGCACTTATAGCCGACCCTATATCTCCAGCCCTTACGATGTTCTCCAGACTGACTGAATCCGACCAACCCGGACCTACAAACAGCAGTCTGCGACCGACAAAATCCTTCCTTGAAACACTATACTCAGAACAATGTGAATGGATAGAGCGCATTCTCCATCTTCAAGCTAACCAGCTTGAGCTGCAACGAAAGTTGAATCATGAGGACTTCGAAACAGAGTCGATTCGTTATGAGAGACAGTTAGAGTATGTAGGAAAGAGGGAAATTATTTCCCAGTAAAAGTAGGCCTTAGACAAGGATGTGTGATGTCACCGTGGTTGTTTAATATATTTATAGATGGGATTGTAAGAGAAGTAAATGCGAGGGTCTTGGCAAGAGGTGTGGAGTTAAAAGATAAAGAATCACACATAAAGTGGGAGTTGTCACAGTTGCTCTTTGCTGATGACACTGTGCTCTTGGGAGATTCTGAAGAGAAGTTGCAGAGATTGGTGGATGAATTTGGTAGGGTGTGCAAAAGAAGAAAATTGAAAGTGAATACAGGAAAGAGTAAGGTTATGAGGATAACAAAAAGATTAGGTGATGAAAGATTGGATATCAGATTGGAGGGAGAGAGTATGGAGGAGGTGAATGTATTCAGATATTTGGGAGTGGACGTGTCAGCGGATGGGTCTATGAAAGATGAGGTGAATCATAGAATTGATGAGGGGAAAAGGGTGAGTGGTGCACTTAGGAGTCTGTGGAGACAAAGAACTTTGTCCTTGGAGGCAAAGAGGGGAATGTATGAGAGTATAGTTTTACCAACGCTCTTATATGGGTGTGAAGCATGGGTGATGAATGTTGCAGCGAGGAGAAGGCTGGAGGCAGTGGAGATGTCATGTCTGAGGGCAATGTGTGGTGTGAATATAATGCAGAGAATTTGTAGTTTGGAAGTTAGGAGGAGGTGCGGGATTACCAAAACTGTTGTCCAGAGGGCTGAGGAAGGGTTGTTGAGGTGGTTCGGACATGTGGAGAGAATGGAGCGAAACAGAATAACTTCAAGAGTGTATCAGTCTGTAGTGGAAGGAAGGCGGGGTAGGGGTTGGCCTAGGAAAGGTTGGAGGGAGGGGGTAAAGGAGGTTTTGTGTGTGAGGGGCTTGGACTTCCAGCAGGCATGCGTGAGCGTGTTTGATAGGAGTGAATGGAGACAAATGGTTTTTAATACTTGACGTGCTGTTGGAGTGTGAGCAAAGTAACATTTATGAAGGGGTTCAGGGAAACCGGCAGGCCGGACTTGAGTCCTGGAGATGGGAAGTACAGTGCCTGCACTCTGAAGGAGGGGTGTTAATGTTGCAGTTTAAAAACTGTAGTGTAAAGCACCCTTCTGGCAAGACAGTGATGGAGTGAATGATGGTGAAAGTTTTTCTTTTTCGGGCCACCCTGCCTTGGTGGGAATCGGCCAGTGTGATAATAAAAAAAAAAATAATGTGATAATAAAAGACAGCTATTACAAGAAAAATTAGGCAGTCGAGGTAAAGGTATTCCGGACCACTTGAACCTACACTGCACTGCTCATTTGGTTCCCAAGTTCAGCGATACTAGCCCCGACTCTTTCTTCGAAGCATTCGAAAACCAAGCACACATGATGCATTGGCCCAAGAAACACTGTGCTGCCTTATTACATACAGTCCTTACGGGGAAAGCTCAAAACTGTATGACTAGGTTACCTTCTGATCAATATTCCAATTATGACATTGTGAAAAAAACCGTGTTAGACGCTTATGAATTGTTACCGGCTACTTATCAGAAAATTTTCTGGAGTTTAACCCGTAAACAGTCCAAGCAGATCTACGTTCACATGTGTAGTGCTACAGAAGTACATCTACGTTTTTTTTACATACACCTACCATCTGACTTACGACCTGCTTGACATACGTCCACTCGACTTATGACCTTGCATCTGGCAGCTGGGCTGGGCCGGCTGATGCACACCGCTGTACAATATTTGACAATACTCGCGGCGGCAATGTGTCATGCAGGCAGCATCAGTTTGAGTAACCCTGCCCTATCAGCAGCATCATATTGTATTAACTGTACTAACTGGACAGTAAATTTCACCATGGCCCCTAAGATGAATTCTGAATCTTGCACTGGAGATTGTGGCAAGAAAGGCTCTTACTCTCGAACTCTCTATTTGTTTTCACTGTTGCACATAAACCTGTCTGTATCTGTCTGCCTGTATATCTGTCTGCATCCCTGTGTGTCTGTTTATCTGTCTGTCTACTAGTGTGTCTGTCTTTCTGTCTACCTGTGTGTCTTATGTCTACCTCTGTGTCTTTATGTCTACCTGTGTGTCTGTCTTTCTGTGTGTCTGTCTTTCTGTCTACCTGTGTGTCTTTCTGTCTACCTGTGTCTGTCTTTATGTCTACCTGTGTCTATCTTTATGTCTACCTGTGTCTGTGCCTACCTGTGTGTCTGTCTTTCTGTCTGTCTGTCTACCTGTGTGTCTGTCTTTGTCTGCTTGTCTGTCTCAGAGCCACTCATTAAGAGTGTACTTGGTCTTGAAGACACCATATTAATAATGATAATAACAATAATAATCACTGAGGCACTTTAAATGTGTATAAAACATTAATATAGACATTTTGCTTAATCCATCTATGATTTTTTTCAAAATTATATAATAAACATGCTACATAACATATAAATTAACAAATATTAGATATTTTTCTGGTCGGCTTGACAGTGAACAGGAATCATTCGTGTCCCGGCTGGTAACAACAACAACAACGTTTGTTTACATAACTCATGAACATTCTACATTCTCATTCTCTCTCTCATTTATTCATTTAATCTTGTTTACTCACCTCTCACTCTACATTAAAACTACAGATATTTTAAAGTAAGTAATGAGTGGACACGATTATTATATTATAGCTTAATAATAATAATATTAATATTAGTACATATGTATTATTGTAATAATAATGATTATTAATATTATTATTAATTTAGGGCACTGGAGCACAGATCCACTGTATAGCACTTTGTCTGGATTTTTTGGGGGTTATCCTCGGTAATTTATACTATGTATGATAACTTGACTTATGTGTACCAGTGAGAGAGAGAGAGAGAGAGATACAGAGAGAGAGATACAGAGAGAGAGATACAGAGACAGCCACATTCGGTCAGTCAGTCAGCCAGCCACCCAGCCACCCACCCACCCATCCACCCATCCAGCCACCCACCCACCCACCCACCCACCCACCCACCCACCCACCCACCCACCCACCCATCCAGCCACCCACCCATCATCCAGCCACCCACCCACCCATCCAGCCACCCAGCCACCCACCAAGCCACCCAGCCAGCCACCCACCCACCCACCCACCCATCCAGCCACCCACCCACTCACCCACCAATCGAGCCACCCACCCACCCACCCACCCACCCACCCACCCACCCACCCACCCATCATCCAGCCACCCACCCATCATCCAGCCACCCACCCACCCATCCTGCCACCCAGCCACCCAGCCACCCAACCACCCAGCCACCCAACCACCCATCCAGCCAGCCAGCCACCCACCAAGCCACCCACCCATCCAGCCACCCACCCATCCATCCAGCCAGCCACCCACCCAGCCAACCACAGACCTGGCCACCCTGCCAGCCAGCCGTATTACACATGTTCCAGATTTGTTTCTCTTTACTTAGGGTATAGGTTACACAACATTCTGGCAGGATGACACTACCAGTGGTATTCTCCCATTCCACTGTATCGACAATACATAAAGGTAATAGTAACATATGATACTGTATGCGATGTAAAATTTAAAATATAGTATATCACTACCATGTATACATTATATACAGTACATAAATAATTAAAATACAACAATAGAAGTAAATTATGGTAAAAAGAATGAAATAATGATTGTACATTACATTACAGTATTATGTACGTAGTTTATATAGGAAAGTTTTGACATTATGTTCTACCCAATATGTCGGCAATTTTCAATGGTTCGACTTATATCTATTTCGACTTACGACCGGTTGGTCGGAACCAAGCTTGGTCGTAAGTCGGATGGTAGGTGTATTTTCAAATATAACAAAAAAAAAGTAGATCAAAGTTTTTTTGCACATTTTCAAATGTAAAAAACAAAAAGATCTACTTTTTTTACATACTTTGAAATGTTGAAAAAACGTATATATACGTTTGGACCATTTACGGGTTAACGAGACAACCCCATCAATCCTGGCTTGAGTTTGCGAGGGAGAAGCAAACGGCATTCCTCAGATGGAATAGGGCCGTTCAGTGTACTACAGTGGAGGATCTGGCTCAAATGATCTTGTATGAAAACTTCTTCAACCATGTACCGGAGAGGCTACACTCTTACCTAATCGGACATTCTACTTCTGCATTGACCAAAACAGCCTCTCTAGCCGATCGTTATGATGTTAAGTTACATTTGACCGATTCCAAGATTCTGAGTAAGTCGATGCCTCCCCAACGAAAACCAGATGATAGGAGGAAGAATACTCTGACCTTTCCCTTGGTGAGAAAGTCTTAATCCTTCATGGGGAAAAAATTTCCAAGTCAGGGCAGGGATGAAACTCCAAAAGCTATTAGATGGAACCAAGATCCATATTGTCAATATTGTAAGAAGATAGGGCATCTGCAGAACACAGTGTTTTAAGAGGAATAAAGACCAGAAGGACTACGGAAGAACATATCCCACTCAAATGATTACGTACTCGACTGGTGATAGCCAAAAACCTAGTGAGGTGAGGTTGACTTCTCCTTCCAAGAATCACCTGCGCCGATGGCTAGATATTGGAACTCTGGTGGATCTCCTGAAGAAGGCGATGGCTCCTTAATATTCAAAAGGACAAGTTGGGTTTGATCTGAAAAGGTTAGTGGACATTAACACATTTCGGGACACAGGTTCTTACATCACATTACTAAGAAAGGGAGTGTTACCTACAAGTGAGAATGATGTTTCCCAGTTGGAAGTTCTGTTAGAAGCCTAAGGAGGCGCTCTAATCAAAGCTCCTTTGTGTAGAGTCTATTTGAAAACTTCTTATTATAATGGACGAATCACACTGGGATTATCCCCAGGGCCCTTTCCCATTGAGAATGTAGATTTATTAATAGGAAATGATATATTTCATAAAGGGATATGTCCCAAACCCATAGTGTTCCTTAACACTTTAGACGATAATTGTGCTCTAGACGTTTCCAAGCAAGGAACGTCCTTATTCCCTCTTAATGTGATAACAAGGGCGATGTCTCATTCAGAGAGGGTTACCCCTTCACCCAATAGGAATGATATGCTTATAGGATTATTATTTAGTGATATGAATCGACCTGACACGTCCAAGTTGTATCCTGTCACGAAAGTACCTAATATAAATTCTCCTCAGGCCAGAAACTGGGGAAAAGAGGACTTGATGCAGGCACAAATGGATGATCCTGAGTTAGAAACTTGTAGAAGAACGGCGGTACCCGAGGAACTGATTAAGGTAAAAGAGAACTGTTATTTTGTTGACATTTCAGGTATCCTGAAAAAGAAAGTGGTCATCAAGAGATAGAATTTACACAGAGACCTAATTGTGTTACCTAAAGCATTCCGTGACCTAGTTCTTGAATTTGCTCATGGCAGTACCCAAGGTGGGCACCTAGGCATTAAAAAGACTGGGAAAAATCAAGAAGTACTTTTGTTGGCCAAAAATGTATGACACCATAGCAAAGTACAGTAAGGCCTCGCTTTACGGCGTTTCATCTTACGGCGTTCCGCTAATACGGCGATGTCAAATTATGACCAAAATTTGCTATACGGCAAGCTGTCTTTTAAATATGGCGCCCCCCACCCGGTTTGTTTACATTTTCCGTGATCACATCTATTATGTCAGGAAACTTTCCAAAATTTCAAGTGTTTTAAAGTTACTGCATATTTTATACGTACTCTGATAATTGTACTTATGTGTACCTGTACCTAAATATACTTACACACTGTGCTGGTGTGCAGGTACACATTAAAATCGCTAAGTCTCTCTCTACTCATGACGCCAATACTACGTAATAATAATCACTCTTGGGCACACTAAATGTCTTATTTTACGTCAGTATAGGCATTTTCATTAATCCATCCATGATATTTTCCTCAAAATTATATATGAAACCCATTACATAGCATATAAACATGATATATACACTCAGAATAAAAATTGATGTAAATATGAGATTTGTTTACAAAGCAGCTGTGTAGGTAGTGTCGGAAGAATTACGTTTTCTCTAGTCAAACACTGGGGGGTAACTGTAGAAAAATATTCTTCTCGTATGCCTTTACTGTATGTGTAGCAATTCACGACCCTTGTGGGTTTAGTGCTTTTTATAATAAATAATAATAATACTAATTATTATTATTGTTAATATTAATAATAATAATAATAATAATATTATTATTATTATTATTATTATTATTATTATTATTAATAATATTATTAATAATAATAATAATAATAATAATAAAAATAATAATAATAATAATAATGTTATTATTATTATTAATATTATTATCTTTATTCACTCTAAAAATGGTGTGTTGCTGTTTGTTTATTCTGAACTAACTTGTACAACTTGTACACAATGTAAGAGTATTTGTATTGTGAGGTAATTATTATAATAAAAAAATATTGAGGTAAATGTTTTACAAACTCTTACAAATGGACGTGAATAAACTAAAAGTAGACACATATTAATATGCATTTATTTCGCCTGACCAAGTGATCGTCCACTACCTGTTCAGTTTGTGTTCTTACATTGTCTCAACTCTGTATCTCTCTCTCGTTTACTCTTTTGTTAACTAGTTGGCTCTCATTGACGATGGCGTCTAAGGTTAGCTGTAATAAAAAGAGAAGTTGTAAGCTTCTTGCTTTAAGTGTCAAGTTAGAGGATGATGGTGTGCCTTTCTGATTTTATTCAATAAACGCTCTGCCACTCACCTCTCACACATTAATATTAATATTTTAAGGTAAGTAATAAGTGTACTCTGTGTGTATCTTACCTTTTGTGTTTTTAATGCCTATTTCTATTGCTAACTTAATATAAGTTAGTGTAAACTTGTTGTCTGGCATTTACTGTATATTTTATATGCTCTGATAATAATACTTGTGGAGCCGGGTGGAGGGACAACATTACGTTTTCTCTGTTCAGCCATCAGAGAAAACGTGTATGAATCTGCGTTTGGCCCAGCCACTCCCCCACTTCGCTTTTGTTTACAATTTTCGGCATGAATTATTTATTACTTCTACCTTCGTTTATGATGGCATCTAAAGGTAGTTGTTAGAAATTATTAAATTCAGTGAACAAGGCATGTCGATGTTAATAATATGGCTCTGGGCCACAGTGTAGGTAGCCAGTAGGTATAGCCCAGGCTACACCTATCGGCTACACCTACCAGCTACCTACACTGACTTTATACAAATAAATACTACTCACCTTTCTTCCTATATTAAGACTAAACATATTTTAAGGTAAATAATGAGTGTACTGTATGTGCATTTTACCTCTCTGGGATGTTTTAAATATCGTATATTAAGTATGAGACGGGGAGCCAGGGCTACCTACACCTGGGCTACCTGCACCTGACTTCCTACAAATAAGTACTACTCACCTCTCTCCCTACATTAAGATTACAAATACTTTAGATAAGTAATGAATTTACTGTGACTGTATTTTACTTTGTGTGTTTTTAATGCCTAGTTCTATTACTAACTTAATATAATTTAGTGTAAACTTGTTGTCTGGCATTTATATGCATTTATAAATGGAAAAAATGGAGTTCTGCCTTTCGGCGATGTCTGCTTTCCGGCGACAGCCTGGAACCTAACCCGCAGTATTAGTGGGGCCCTACTGTATGTAGAAGAGTGTCATGTATGACAAGTTGCCGGTAAAACCGCCCATGTCCCCAGGCCCATTCCTTTAATCCCGATTCCTGTGTCTAGAGAACCCTTTTCCCACCTCATAATAGACTGTGTGGGCCCTTTGCCCAAGACTAGACAAGGCAGCCAATATCTTTTCATAATAATGGATACAGTCACCCGGTATCCCGAGGCTATCCCTCTGCGAAAAATCACAGCCCGTGTGTTGGTTCGATCCCTGGTAAAGTTCTTTGCCCAGGTGGGCATTCCCCAAGAGATCCAGTCGGACCAGGGTAGCAATTTCACATCGAAAATATTTAAAGAAGCCTTGTCTGATCTAGGAGTGAACTCAGTGTACTCAACTAGTTATCGCCCACAGTCTCAAGGGGCGCTGGAAAGGTTTCACCAGACCTTGAAATCAATGTTATGTGCCTTCTGTGAACAGACCACAAAAGATTGGGATGAAGGTATACCATTTTTATTATTTGCCATTAGGGAAAGCGAGCAGGAGAGTACCGGTTTTTCTCCTTTCAAAATTATCTATGGACATGAGGTTCGCAGCCTGATGGCAGTACTATGAGATACCTGGACAGGACAGACTGAGCCTACATTAAAATCATCCATAGTGGCAATGAGAGAGCTGTTAGCTCTCTCTAGGGAATTTGCCATTAAAAATCTAGGACAGGCTCAAGTCAAAATGAAACATTTATATGACCAACGTACAAAGCCTCGATCATTTGAACCTAAAGACCTAGTGTTGATACAAAGATTGACTCCTGGACATTCATTATTACCTCGTTATTTAGGTCCATATGAGGTAGTGAAGAAAGAGAACGATGTCAACTACATAATTCGGATCCCTGGCAAAAGAAAATCACTCAAAGGATTCCATATTAACCAGCTAAAGGTGTATAGAGGAAGCTTTATGGTTATGCCAATTTCAACATCACCCATAGAGATGAAACCCTTAGACGAAGAAGTCCCCAGAGAAAAGGAGATCCGTCTCAAGAATTCGGAAACAGTAGAAAATCTCGAACTGTTCTTAGACAATCTAGGGCCAAAAAAGAAAATGCAAGTTAAAGAACTAATAAGGAAATATAGTTCTTTGTTTGAGGACATACCCAAGAAGTGTGCATTAGGAGAACATGACATGGATGTCGGGGAGTCTCGACCAATTAAACAACCCCCCTACAGAGTTAGTCCAGCGAAACGCCAAATAATGAGAGATGAAATATCTTTCCTGCTGGAACCTGGAGTTTACCTGGAGTTTACCTGGAGAGAGTTTCGGGGGTCAACGCCCCCGCGGCCCGGTCTGTGACCAGGGGTCCTGGTGGATCAGCGCCTGATCAACCAGGCTGTTGCTGCTGGCTGCACGCAAACCAACGTACGAGCCACAGCCCGGCTGATCAGGAACTGACTTTAGGTGCTTGTCCAGTGCCAGCTTGAAGACTGCCAGGGGTCTGTTGGTAATCCCCCTTATGTGTGCTGGGAGGCAGTTGAACAGTCTCGGGCCCCTGACACTTATTGTATGGTCTCTTAACGTGCTAGTGACACCCCTGCTTTTCATTGGGGGGATGGTGCATCGTCTGCCAAGTCTTTTGCTTTCGTAGTGAGTGATTTTCGTGTGCAAGTTCGGTACTAGTCCCTCTAGGATTTTCCAGGTGTATATAATCATGTATCTCTCCCTCCTGCGTTCCAGGGAATACAGGTTTAGAAACCTCAAGCGCTCCCAGTAATTGAGGTGTTTTATCTCCGTTATGCGTTATGCGACTGATTGAAAAGAACAAGAGTCCTTGGGCATCCCCTTGTATATTAGTCCCCAAACCAGATGGCAGTCATCGAATGTGTATGGATTACCGAAAAACAAATGCAGTCACTCGTCTCGTCTTCGTTGTGAAAGGTGGGTTATTCAATTATACGGTTACACCTTTTGGATTATGCAATGCGGCTGCTACTTTCCAGCATTCATAAGATGCTGGAAAGTAGCAGCCGCATTGCATAATCCAAGGAGTGGCCGTATACTAGACAACAAGGAGTGGCCGTATACTTAGACAACTTGGTTGTTTTTATCGATAATTGGCTTGATCATTTGGTTAGACTGGAAGTACTTTTCAAGGCTTTATCAAGTAAAAATTTCACCATCAATCTAGCCAAATGCGTTTTTGGTCAGGCCAAGGTACGTTATCTAGGCTTAGAAATAGGACAAGGCACAGTGGCCCCGATTCAAGTGAAAATCCAAGCCATCTCGGATTTTCCTTCTCCCTCAGACTGGAAAGGAATTCAGTGCTTTTTAGGAATAACAGGATACTACAGGAGATTCTGTCCCAATTATGCCTAGGTTGCTGCCCCTCTGACAAAACTTACTAGTTCAAGAGTGAGTTTTAAGTGGACCCAAGATTGTGATGAAGCTTTTTGAAGATTGAAGCGTCTTCTCTCCTTGGCTCCTATCCTACAAAGTCCCAACTTTGAGAAACCATTTACCTTACACATAGATGCTAGCAGTTATGCTCTAGGAGCCGTGTTGCTTCAAAATTCTTCCAATAATGACATTCTTCACCCTATTTGTTATTTTTCCTCTAAACTACGCCCCCATCAACTTAATTATTCTACTGTAGAGAAAGAGGCTTTAGCCCTTGTGGTGACTTTAGAACATTTTGAAGTGTACCTGAGCTCTTTACCCCATAAAATTTCTGTATATTCTGACCATAACCCACCTACATTTATTAATGCCATGAAATCTAAAAATCTCATGATATTAAGATGGACACTTATAATTCAACCCTATGCTATTGAAATTTCACATATAAAAGGTCTGGATAATGTAATGGCTGATGCTCTGTCCAACTCCTAAGATATGTTTCTTTTTTGTTGTTGTGTTATTAATAATGTTCTATTTTTGTCCAGATGAAGTGAGACGAAAATATCTTCACGAGGTCTTCGGGACATGTGAGTGGGAATGAAGATTTTCTGTATGAAGTTCTGCAGTTACTTCATCTCCAGGCACTCCCGAAAGGCCCTTCATGACAAGTATTTAAGCACAGACCCCACTCTTGGAGGGTGGGGGTGTTACGATGTATCGTAATTTTTCTTTTCTTTTTCATCTATATAATACTACCTCGCTAGCTGCTTTGGTAATAGCTAAATCGAAGCCGCTAGATCATCGTAGTATTATCGTATTCATCCTTCATCATGTTGATATGGTTAATTAGGTAAGCTCAACCTAGTAAGAGAGTTGGGTTAAGTGACGTCATAATTTGGCGGCTTCTGGTCTCCTGAGGTTACTTACCATCCACGAAGCTTGTCCCCAGGAGTCACTCACCAGCAAGCTCTGAGGACAGGTCTTCTCTACATAGACTCTGCCTCGCCTACCCTGTGTTTGGAGAAGCTGGTCCAACTCATCGTTTCAAAGATTGACTTACTGTGTTTACATATACATATATATTTCCTAGGCAAAGACTTGCTGGGAATTGAAGTCTTCTCAGATATTGAGACAGTGGTACCCCACCTAAGCTGTATATAGTGATTTCTATTGTATAGACAGAGATTATCAATTTCATATATTTAAACAATAGAATTTCTTATGGTTTAATGGGCCCAAACTATTTAAAAGTGAATGTACTCTTATTCGTATATTCTAGATGAAGTTAAGTATGTTTATTAAAACTAACATAATAGTGATGACCTTGTCTTGATTCACCCCTAGTTTTTGAATATTGATGAGATTGAGATATCAAGGAAATTTTTGTTAATAGTATGTATTACGAAAAAAGGAGACTCCTCCCCTTGTTGAGGAGAAAGCAATGTAACCCAGGATAAACAATAACTTTTTAAAAACAAGCTCCTATTCATAATAATCATGTTTCTGTGTTATTAATAATGTTCATTATGTTATATTAGATGAATTTTGATAGATAAGTTAGCCATGGAATATAGTTCCTCTCTATAAAATGTATTTTTTGTTGAAGCTTTTGGATGTCTGAAATGGATTAATTGTATTTACATTAATTCTTATTGCGAGAATGGTTTCAGTTTTAGTCAATTTGAGATTTTGTTGGAGTCTCTGGGATGAATTAAAGATGTAAAGGAAGGGTCCACTGTATTATATTTAGCTGTTGTTGGGATATGATAGTGATATTAAATGTTTTTTTATGGTAGTTTTAAAGATGCTACCAGAGAGAGTGGCTCTGGAGATTTCTGGAGGCAGTTCCAGATTTTGGGTCCTTTTATACACAGGGTCTAGTATTATGCCTCTGAATTTTCTTGCAACTCTCAAAGAAGTTCTTCAAGTTGGGATTAAAATTAGAATTTACTGTTCTGTATATATAGGATGCACAGTAGAAGCAGTGAATATTATATATAGTAAGTAGATTTTGGTCTTTGAAGAGTGGGGGATAGGTCTTATCTAGCAGTGGACTGTGTGATCAGTCGTATTGTGGCATTTTGTTAAGTTATTGTTGACTTAAGGTGATTTCCTGTTATGGATCCCCAGGCACAAATAGCACGAGAGGTAAGGATAGATCAGTCAGTAGTATAATGTAAGTAGTGCTGTTTGTGGTGCATAATGCATCTTGCAGAGGATGCCCACTGTTTTGGAAACTTATTTTGTAATGTGTTGGATTTGGGTGTTGAATTTCAAGTTGCTGTCAAGGTACAGTCCCAGAAGTTTTCCCTCATTATGTTTAGCAATAAGAGTATCATTAATCATAATGGTTAGTTGCTCTGCTCCCAAACATAATGTAAAAGGTGGCCTGGTGGCTAAAGCTCTCGCTTCACACACGAAGGGCCCAGGTTCGATTCCTGGCGAGTGGAAACATTTCAACGTGTTAACTTACACCTGTTGTCCTGTTCACCTAGCAGCAAATTGGTACCTGGGTAGGTACCGATTTGGTGTGGGTTGCATCCTGGGGGACAAGCTTGAGGACCCCAATGGAAATAAATTAGACAGTCCTTGATGACGCACTGACTTTCTTGGGTTATCCTGGGTGGCTAACCCTCTGGGGTTAAAAATCTGAACGAAATCTTATCTCATCTTATCTGATGTCAATGTTATTGGTAAATCATCCAGGTTGATATTTTTAAGAGCTCTTTGTTAACAATGTTGTTGAGTGATGCAAGATTTGAATGGAAGGTGGCAAAAGTTGTGTTGTTGGCAAAGAATATTATTCTAAGTTGCTGCAATACATTTGGAAGATCATTGATGTATAAGAGGAAAAGCAGAGGGCCAAGAATGCTTCCCTGTGGAACACCAATGTCCAAAGGTGTTGTTGAAGAGGTTGTGTCCTAATAGAAATGTACTGCTGTTTGTTAGTAAGGCAAGACATTATAAAGAATAATAATAATAGTGATAATAATAATATCTTTATTTACTACATGTACATGGTATACAGGCCTAGCTGACATCATTGTCATACAACTATATAGAAAACCCCTTGTTACCTGGAGTACCTGGAGTTTACCTGGAGAGAGTTTCGGGGGTCAACGCCCCTGCGGCCCGGTCTGTGACCAGGCCTCCTGGTGGATCAGCGCCTGATCAACCAGGCTGTTGCTGCTGGCTGCACGCAAACCAACGTACGAGCCACAGCCCGGCTGATCAGGAACTGACTTTAGGTGCTTGTCCAGTGCCAGCTTGAAGACTGCCAGGGGTCTGTTGGTAATCCCCCTTATGTGTGCTGGGAGGCAGTTGAACAGTCTCGGGCCCCTGACACTTATTGTATGGTCTCTTAACATGCTAGTGACACCCCTGCTTTTCATTGGGGGGATGGTGCATCGTCTGCCAAGTCTTTTGCTTTCGTAGTGAGTGATTTTCGGTGGGCAAATTAGGTCAGTGTCCCAGGATGCGACCCACACCAGTCGACTAACACCCAGGTACCCATTTGACTGATGGGGAACATAGGCAACTGGTGTAAAGAAACATGCCAGTGTTTCTACTCTGGCTGGGAATTGAACCCAGGCCCTTGCCGTGTGAAGTGAGGATGCTCAGGGCTACTGTATAAAACATTTTAATTAGGGCAATAAAGAGTCCTAGGGCTGTGTAAAGTAAGTCCAGCATTTATATAATTGTGTTCTTTGTGCTCTTGTTTCACTTAAGCCAAAGTGGCAGGAGCTGAGAATGCTTTGTGATGTTATAAAGGGGTATAATCTCTCAAAAATTATGGATAGCAAAGGTAAGTTAAATATTGGCCTATAATTGTTTACATCTGTTGGGTCTCTACCTTTGTATATTGGTGTAACTCTTACTGTCTTGAAGAATGTTGGGAAAGTGCTGCTTTCTAGTGATTTGTTAAAGAGTAATGTAATGGTGTTTAAAAGGACATGATCCACTTGTTTGAACAGTAGTGGTGGAACCTGAGCTAGATTTCCTGGTTTTGTTTTTTAGTGCATTAATAATCATGGTGACTTCACTGGGCTCAGTTGAAGCAAGATGGAGGTATGTTGGGAGGTTTCCATCTAAATAATGACCTCTCTCAGGTATTGGTTCTTGGAATTTTGCTAGCAAATCATTTATCCTATAGGCTGTTTCAGTAGGCTGGAGTTGTGGTGTATTGAGTGTAGTTAGGACAATATCCCTACTTTCGTTCAACTTTTGGGTTTCCAGAATCTGAGTATGTCTTCCAGGTCCTTTTTATCTCTTCTCGTTTCATTGAATCTATTAGAATAATATAGTTGCTTGAATATTCTTATTAGTTTGGTGAGGACTGACATATGGTTTTTACTAAGTTCTTTAGTTATTAAGCTCTGTCTATATTGTTTTTTTAGTGATATTTCTTATCTATGGATCCTATTTGTAAGCCATTGGCAACTCAGTTGTTTAGTAGTGATCTGTTCAGTTTTTATGGGACAATGTTTGTTGTACAGACTTTCTGTTCTGTTTTTATGGGACAATGTTTGTTGTACAGACTTTGTATTTTTTGTAGGAAAATTTCTATCCATTTGACAACACCTGTAACATTGGTAAATGTCTTAAGAACATAAGAAAGAAGGAACACTGCAGCAGGCCTACTGATCTGTGCAAAACAGGTCCATGCCACCCCCCTCCCTGGCTTAGGCCAGTGACTCACCTAGTCAGGTCACTTCCACTTATGGAAGGAGTATGGCATCAGACCAAGTAGCACAAACTAATCAGGTCTAACTCACACCCACCCACACCCATTCATGTATTTATCTAACCTATTTTTAAAACTACACAACATTTTCACTTCTGTGATGGTACTCGGGAGTTTGTTCCACTCATCAACAACTCTATTACCAAACCAGTGCTTTCCTCCCTGAATCTGAATTTTTCCAACTTGAAACCATTCCTGCGAGTCCTGTCTTGGATGTAAATTTTCAGCAAGCTATTTACATCCCCTTTATTTATTCCTGTTATCCATTTATACATCTTAGTCATATCCCCCTTAAATCTACACCTTTCTAGAGAGTGCAGATTCAGAGCCCTCAGTCTATCCTCATTGGGAAGATATCTGATACATGGGATCAATGTTGTCATCCTCCTCTGTACATTTTCCAGTGCATTTATATCCATTCTGTAATATGGTGAGTTTCAAGTTGGAAAAATTCAGATTCAGGAAGGAAAGCACTGGTTTGGTAATAAAGTTGTTGATGAGTGGAACATAATCTAAATGAGGCATAACCATGGATATATAGAGTTGAAGAACAGTTTAATTAGTTTAATATGTTTATTATGCACCCCATACCCATCCTGTGGGCGGTAGTCAAAAGATTACAGAGGTACATAATTGGTCCAGGGACTGGACTCCAAAGTTTTGATAGCTGAGCAAGTTACAAAGGTAATGAACTAGATCTGAACATAATCATGACCAAATTACAAAGGTAATGAGCTCCAGGTAGAGCTGGTCACACTCATGAATAATTGCAAAGGTAATGAATCATAAACACATTAATCATGAAGAATCATGAAGAACAGCCTGAGGACTTCTGTTATTTGTACTTCTTGATATGAAGCCAAGGATTCTGTTAGCTTTATTGCAAACACTAACCAGAACTCCTAAATCCTTTTCACAATCAGTAGTATTAAGATCTACATTATTTAGTTTATATGTGGCATGGTTATTTTCCTGTCCAACAATTAGAACTTTGCATTTGTCTATATTGAACTGCATCTGCGACTTCTCTCCGACCATTGCATCAATCTGTTCAAATCATCCTGGAGTGCTCTAGTGTCCTCATTAGAATGAATTGGACGGCCTATTTTGGTGTCATCAACAAATTTGCTTATGTCACCATTTATTTCATCATCTATGTCGTTTATGTAAATTGTGAGCAACAACGGACCCAACACTGATCCCTGTGGAACTCCGCTTGTGACGTTCCCCCATTCTGATTTCTCCCCATTTATGCAAACTCTCTGCTGCCTATTTGTCAACCATGCCTCTACCCAGGAAAAAATTTCTCCTCCTATTCTGTGTGCCTTAAGTTTTCTCAATAGCCTTTGATGTGGAACTCTATTGAAAGCCTTACTGAAGTCCATATACACAATATCATATTCATTACCATGATCTACCTCCTCAAACACCTTAGTGAAAAAAATTAGTAAATTTGTAAGACAGGAACACCCCTTTGTAATACTGTGTTGAAATTTATTAATCAATTTATGCCTGTCAAGATGTCTACGAATTGTTTCGGCAATTATTGATTCTATAAATTTTCCCACTATGGAGGTAAGGCTTATTGGTCTATAGTTCGCCTGCCTTGTTAATAGGTATTACATTTGTAATTTTCCACTTATCAGGCACTATGCCAGTTTGTAGTGATATGTTGAAAAGATTAGCCAAAGGTATACTAAGTTCCTCTTTACATTCCTTTAACACCCTTGCAAACAGTTCATCAGGGCCTGGGGATTTGTTAGGTTTTAATTTCTCAATTTGTCTAAGGCCCATGTCACTAGTTACCGCAATCGTGCATAGTTTATTATCATCCTGTTCTACATAAACTATTATTTCTGGAATTTTGTTAGTACAGTCAAACCTCTGCTTACAAGTTTAATCTGTTCTGTGACTTTGCTTGCATCTGGATTTGCTCGTTTGCAGAGTCAATTTTCCTCATTTAAATTAATTGAATTGGAATTAATCCGTTCCAGTGGAATTCCAGGCACAACAAAATACTTCAATAATTTCCCTATTATCAACTCTACGGCTTACTTATCTATCAGAATTCATCATATATGACATAATACCTGGAGTTTACCTGGAGAGAGTTCCGGGGGTCAACGCCCCCGCGGCCCGGTCTGTGACCAGGTCTCCTGGTGGATCAGAGCCTGATCAACCAGGCTGTTGCTGCTGGCTGCACGCAAACCAACGTACGAGCCACAGCCCGGCTGATCAGGAACTGACTTTAGGTGCTTGTCCAGTGCCAGCTTGAAGACTGCCAGGGGTCTGTTGGTAATCCACCTTATGTATGCTGGGAGGCAGTTGAACAGTCTCGGGCCCCTGACACTTATTGTATGGTCTCTTAACGTGCTAGTGACACCCCTGCTTTTCATTGGGGGGATGTTGCATCGTCTGCCAAGTCTTTTGCTTTCGTAGTGAGTGATTTTCGTGTGCAAGTTCGGTACTAGTCCCTCTAGGATTTTCCAGGTGTATATAATCATGTATCTCTCCCTCCTGCGTTCCAGGGAATACAGGTTTAGGAACCTCAAGCACTCCCAGTAATTGAGGTGTTTTATCTCCGTTATGCGCACCGTGAAAGTTCTCTGTACATTTTCTAGGTCGGCAATTTCACCTGCCTTGAAAGGTGCTGTTAGTGTGCAGCAATATTCCAGCCTAGATAGAACAAGTGACCTGAAGAGTGTCATAATAGGCTTGGCCTCCCTAGTTTTGAAGGTTCTCATTATCCATCCTGTCATTTTTCTAGCAGATGCGATTGATACAGTGTTATGGTCCTTGAATGTGAGATCCTCCGACATGATCACTCCCAGGTCTTTGACGTTGGTGTTTCGCTCTATTTTGTGGCCAGAATTTGTTTTGTACTCTGATGAAGATTTAATTTCCTCATGTTTACCATATCTGAGTAATTGAAATTTCTCATCGTTGAACTTCATATTGTTTTCTGCAGCCCACTGAAAGATTTGGCGATGTCTGCCTGGAGCCTTGCAGTGTCTGCAATGGAAGACACTGTCATGCAGATTCGGGTGTCATCTGCAAAGGAAGACACGGTGCTGTGGCTGACATCCTTGTCTATGTCGGATATGAGGATGAGGAACAAGATGGGAGCAAGTACTGTGCCTTGTGGAACAGAGCTTTTCACCATAGCTGCCTCGGACTTTACTCTGTTGACGACTACTCTCTGTGTTCTGTTAGTGAGGAAATTATAGATCCATCGACCGACTCTTCCTGTTATTCCTTTAGCATGCATTTTGTGCGCTATTACGCCATGGTCACACTTGTCGAAGGCATTTGCAAAGTCTGTAAGATAAGATAAGAGATAAGATAAGATTTCGTTCGGATTTTTAACCCCGGAGGGTTAGCCACCCAGGATAACCCAAGAAAGTCAGGGCGTCATCGAGGACTGTCTAACTTATTTCCATTGGGGTCCTTAATCTTGTCCCCCAGGATGCGACCCACACCAGTCGACTAACACCCAGGTACCTATTTGCTGCTAGGTGAACAGGACAATAGGTGTAAGGAAACGTGTCGGAATTTCCACCCGCCGGGAATCGAACCCGGGCCCTCCGTGTGTGAAGTGGGAGCTTTAGCCACCAGACCACCGGGCCACCTACATCTGCATTCTTTTTGTCTTCTAGTGCATTTAGGACCTTGTCGTAGTGATCCAAAAGTTGAGACAGACAGGAGCGACCTGTTCGAAACCCATGTTGCCCTGGGTTGTGTAACTGATGGGTTTCTAGATGGGTGGTGATCTTGCTTCTTAGGACCCTTTCAAAGATTTTCATGATATGGGATGTTAGTGCTATTGGTCTGTAGTTCTTTGCTGTTGCTTTACTGCCCCCTTTGTGGAGTGGGGCTATGTCTGTTGTTTTTAGTAACTGTGGGACGACCCCTGTGTCAATGCTCCATCTCCATAGGATGGAAAAGGCTCGTAATAGGGGCTTCTTGCAGTTCTTGATGAACACAGAGTTCCATGAGTCTGGCCCTGGGGCAGAGTGCATGGGCATGTCATTTATCGCCTGTTCGAAGTCATTTGGCGTCAGGATAACATCGGATAGACTTGTGTTAATCAAATTTTGTGGCTCTCTCATAAAAAATTCATTTTGATCTTCGACTCTCAGTCTGGTTAGCGGCTTGCTAGTCATATTGGGACTTGAGTAGTGTTGTGATAGAAACACAGGCCTTATCTCTAGGCTTTATTGAACATAGAATCTTCATAGTACTTCTGCAACAACAAAATATAATGACTAGTACATCTAATAATGGCTTCTACAGGGATGGTGATGTCTTGCATATGTCAAGAGAAAAGTTATAACTACAGGCCACATATTTAAACTCACCATGTAATCTGCATCGCTGATAAATGGATAAAGTAGGAGAGAATCACACACCATGTGTTGGTGCCCATGACACACACCAAACTGTTGTTGTTGTTAAGGGCCCCTAGAGGTGGTGCAGTATTATCCTGCTGCTGCTCCCCACAGGACCAGTATCACTACAATCTCCCCCTTCTAAAATATCAGAGACAGTAATCTCCCAAACTGTTAGGTGGGCGACGTACACGTCCCGACCTTCGTAGCCCTTGAGCCTCTTCACCAGGTTCGATATTTTCCAGCGGGGTTTGATTAACTGCTGGAGCAGAATCCTCTATTTCCATAGGGGTAGTCTCAAGGGGCTTTCCAGGAGAAAACGAAGCATCTTTCACATCTATTAGTGTATCTTGAGATTCCACACTAATAGGGATTTCAACTGGGGCTAAATGTCTTGTAGATACTGTAGTCTCTTCACCATTTTGGTAGCGAATGTGGGCGTAATGTGGATTAGCTTGCAGGAGCTCTACCTCTTCCACTAAAGGATCCGTCTTGTTCATCCTACGGTGACTCTTCAGGAGAACGGGTCCAGGATGACATAACCAAGTGGGCACGGAGGCTCCCGTAGAGGAACGACGTGAATAGTTGAGGAGTCTTTCATGAGGGGTTGCATTAGTAGCTGTGCACAGCAGTGATCTAATAGAGTGAAGAGCATCAGGTAGGACAGTTTGCCAGTGTTGAACAGGTAGATTGCGCAACTTTAATGTCATTGTAACTGCCTTCCATATAGTACCATTGAACCGCTCCACTTGACCATTGCCTTGAGGGTTGTAGCTTGTTGTTCTGCTGCAGGCAATACCTTTGCTAGCCAAAAACTCCTGAAGTTCGTTACTCATGAACGAGGATCCCGTCTGAATGGATATAAGCTGGCATACCAAAAATAGAGAACAACTGTGAAAGACAACTAATAACAGTTGAAGCAGCCATATTTGCACAGGGGAATACAAAGGGAAACCTTGAATATTCATCTACTATGTTAAGGAAATACCTATTCTGATTTGTGCTTGGTAGAGGTCCTTTGAAATCTATATTCAATCTTTCGAAAGGCTGGGTGGATTTTATGAGATGAGTCTTCTCTGGCTGATGAAAGTTTGGCTTGCACTCTGCACATACTCTGCATGCTCTGATCACTTGTCGCACATCTTCCACTGAGTAGGGCATGTTCTTTGATTTGACAAAATGGTACAGGCGTGTAACTCCTGGGTGACACAAAGCCTTGTGGAGAGCTGAGAGTGATTGCAAATCATGACATGCTGCTCCACAGTGGGACCTAGAGAATGCATCAGGTGAGATGTTCTCTTGACCCGGTCGGTACAGAATATCAAAGTCATAACACGATAGTTCCATCCTCCAGCGTAATATCTTGTCATTCTTTATCCTACTTTTGTGCCTCTTGTCGAACATATACATCACGGACCGTTGGTCAGTCCTTATGGTGAAATGTCTACCAGTTAAATAATGCCTCCAGTGGCGAACTGCTTCTATGATGGCCTGGGCTTCCTTTTCTACAGCAGCATAACATTTCTCTGATCCTTGAAAAGTTCTCGAAAAGAAGGCTACTGGTCGTCCTGCCTGAGATAAGACTGCAGCAATGGCAATGTCAGATGCATCCGTTTCCACTTCGAATTGTAGGGACTCATCAATGGCTTGAACTACTGAGTTTTCAATGTCCTGTTTGAGAGTATGGATAGCGGCTTCTGCTTCCTTTGTCACAGGAAATGTGGTAGCACTCAATGGGCGGACTTTACTTGAATAGTTGTAGATCCATTGTGAGTAATAAGCAAAGAGACCAAGAGTTCTTCGGAGTGACTTTTTGTCTTGAGGCATTGGAAGTTCCCGTAGAGGTCGTAGTCGTTCAGGGTCTGGGAATATTGAACCTCCTTCCACTACATAACCAAGGATGCTAAGCCTTTTAGTTGAAAAAGTGCACTTTTCCTCATTGTAACTGATATTTTTCTTCTTGGCGGCTTCCAAAAACTTATCAAGGTTTGCATCATGTTCCTCCTGGGTCTTGCCACAAATGGTAACATTATCTAAATACGCGTAGGTTCCCATGAGTTGCTCTTCCTGAATGAGTGAATCCATAATTCGTTGGAAGCAGGCTACCCCATTGGTGACTCCAAAAGGGACTCTGGTAAACTGATACAGGCCATCACTAGCCTGAAACGCTGTGTATGGTTTATCTTCATTCCTTATAGGGACTTGATGATAGGCACTCTGCAGATCAATTGTGCTAAACACGTAGTACTGAGCAATTTTGTTCACTGTATCGTCAATTCGAGGTAGAGGGTACCCATCAAGAAGTGTAAATTTGTTGATTGTCTCAGAGTAATCGATAGCCAGTCTCCGTTTCCTATAACCATCTTTAACAACAACAACCTGTGCACGCCAAGGGGAATCACTCGGTTCTATAATACCCTCCTTCAGCAGCCTCTGAGTTTCTTTCTCAATGAACATCCGATCCTCATAAGAATAGCGGCGTGACTTAGCTGATATAGGATGGCAATCCGCGGTAAGATTTGCAAACAGCTTTGGTGGGTCTACCCTTAAAGTGCTAAGTCCACAGACAACAAGAGGAGGCAGTTCACCTCCATATGTTAAGGTGACACTACCATGCAGCTTCTGAAAGTCCTGACCAAGGATAACATCAGAGCACAGTTGTGGCAGAATAGCTAAATGTACATCTTGATAATCCTTTCCATTAACTCTGAGATTTACCTTACAAAACCCTAAGGTCTGAATAGAGAGAGATGTTGATGCCATGGAAACGGTACCTGATGAGTGATGTAGAGTCAAGGAGAGCCGTTTAACTAAGTCAAGGTTGATGAAACTCTCTGAGCTGCCACTATCAATAAGACCATCTACTTCTGTTCCTTTGATGAATACTTTCACAACTGCCTTTGACAGTGAATTTGGAGTAGCCGCAGAAGTCACTGTTGCTAGAGTCGCATGATCACTGGAATGTGTGGAGGCACTAGCTCTTGTTGATGCATTAGCACGACATACTTTAGCAAAGTGACCTTTCTTGTGGCATTTATGGCACATTGCTTCACGAGCAGGACACTTTGGACGTGGATGTCTTGAAAAACCACAAAAGAAACACACCGTACCTGCTGCTGCTGTCACTGAGGCAGGTTCCACAGTAACTTCATTGCAAGAGTCTTGGTCAGGAATTGCAGCACTTACCACTCGAGAAGGCTGAGTGGTACTGTATACTTCAGAATTCTTCTGGGCTGAATCTAGAGCTCTTGCCTGGTCAAAGGCAGTGGCTAAGTCGAGAGTTTTATTCTCCAATAAACGCTGCCTTATTATTGGTGATTGCAGGCCACTGATAAAAGCATCCCTGATGGACTCTTCACAATACTGAGCAGCTGTCACTGCTTGGAAGTGACAGTCCTTACCTAAAATTTTCAGTGCTTGAAAGTATTCCTCTAAGGATTCATCAATCTGCTGGCGGCGAGTTGCAAGGCGATAGCGTGCAAAGATTTCATTTGTAGGTTTAATATACTGAGACTTGAGGGTTTTGATAGCATCTTCGTAGGTATTACACTCAGAAATAGCCTCATATATCTTAGGTGACACAAAATTGATGAGCAGACTTAGTTTATCTAGATCTTCTTTAGGAAGGGCTCCCAAGAAGTTTTCGAAAGTCTTAAACCAGTGCTTCCATTCCTGAGCAGCCGTTGATAAGCTGGGGTCACAGTCTAGCCTCTCAGGTTTCAGTAAACGCTCCATGTTGTGATGTAGTCTAGCGCAGGATCACCACCAGGTAGCCCAGGATTCTATGTTCAATAAATTGTTGTGATAGAAACACAGGCCTTATCTCTAGGCTTTATTGAACATAGAATCTTCATAGTACTTCTGCAACAACAAAATATAATGACTAGTACATCTAATAATGGCTTCTACAGGGATGGTGATGTCTTGCATATGTCAAGAGAAAAGTTATAACTACAGGCCACATATTTAAACTCACCATGTAATCTGCATCGCTGATAAATGGATAAAGTAGGAGAGAATCACACACCATGTGTTGGTGCCCATGACACACACCAAACTGTTGTTGTTGTTAAGGGCCCCTAGAGGTGGTGCAGTATTATCCTGCTGCTGCTCCCCACAGGACCAGTATCACTACAAGTAGCTCACTCATTTCCTTGCTGTCATCTGTGTAGGACCCATCTTGTTTAAGTAGGGGCCCAATACTGGACGTTGTTCTCGATTTTGATTTGGCATAGGAGAAGAAATAAGCAGTATTAATAACATAGAAGCATGATAGAATTAATAACACTAGAATAAACACTAGAATGAATAAAATACGTGTTATTACGTATGTGGCTAGTAGTGGTGACAGCGACCATTGTTGTTACCAGGGTGTAACAAGGTTGTTTTCAAGGTACAAAGTCTGCCACTGCTGCTTCATGTTGTCTGCCACTGTTGCTTCACGTTGTCTGCCACTGCTGTTTCATGTTTACTGCCACTGCTGCTTCTTGATGTCTGCCACTGCTGCTTTATGTTGTCTGCCACTTCTGTTTCATGTTGACTGCCACTGCTGCTTCATGTTGTCTGCCACTGCTGCTTCATGTTGTCTGCCACTGCTGCTTCATGTTGTCTGCCACTGCCACTTCATGTTGTCTGCCACTGCTACCTCATGATGTCTGCCACTGCTGCTTCATGTTGTCTGCCACTGCTACTTCGTGTTGTCTACCACTGCTACCCATGATGTCTGCTCCCACTTTTGCTAGCGTGTTGAAGAGCTTTCCAATATGTGATGGTTGAGGGGCAGTGCCAATTGGTCAGGTATTGGACGGTTTACTCTTGAACATCGCCGAAGAATCGAACATTTCTACTACTTTGAGCTTAGTTTCAGACTCCCTTAGTGCTCTACAGGCCATACGAAAATTTGATACATCTCATCCCCTAGTTCTCCGTATCCAACTTTGGCTACGCCGTATCTCTACCAAACATAAAGATATTGTTTTTTGTTGGGTCCCTGGTCATGTTGATGTACAGGGCAATGAACAAGCAGATACTGCTGCGCCGTCATCAGTACATGACCTACCAATTTCCTATCGAGGTGTTCCATTTCTGGACTATTTTGCTGCAATAGCTACCCACCTTCGCACCCGTTGGCAACAACGTTGGTCAACTCTACTCGGTAACAAACTTCATTCTATTAAACCGAGCATAGGTTACTGGCCATCTTCTTGTCATCAGTGCCGAGGTTGGGAGACCACTCTTTCCCGCCTACGCATTGGCCACACTCGTCTTACTCATGGGTATCTCATGGAGAGGCACCCTGTTCCTCTCTGTGAGCAGTGTCAAGTTCCAGTATCGATTAGCCACATTCTGTTAGACTGCCCTCTCTATCAACGAGCACGCAGAATTTACCTCCAACGTCGTCTTCGTTCTACTACTCTCTCTTTACCTTCCCTTCTTGCTGATGGACCCTCCTTTAATCCTGACTCTCTCATTGACTTCTTGACAACGACTGATTTACTCCACAAACTCTGATGATACTTTTCACACTCCCCTCAGCCCTTTCTAGTTCAGTCTCTTGCTGCCCTTTACCCTTTCACCATCCACTGCCCCGCTGTTATCCGTAACCTATTACTCATCCATCTCCCTTTTGCCACCTGATGCCCTCGCTTCCTTCCAGCCCTGCAGCGCTGTATAGTCCTTGTGGCTTAGCACTTCTTTTTTATTATAATAATAATAATAATAATTTAATATATCTTTCATTCTATCAAATGAGACCTTAAAAACGAGAATACAACCGTGAAAACCATACGAAAATACTATACAGATAAGTGGAGGCTAATGGCTGAGAAGTGAACTCTGTTATTTATGGTCCGATTTCTTTCATTTTTGGTGTACATTAAGAAGAATCTTTCCAAGTTTCAATAAGATAGTCCAACAAACAAGTGAGATCAAATTCCTTAAATCAAGAGCAAGAGCTCATCACCAGAGTCAAGGAACCTCCCTTGAGGCCCACTAGCATCTGGAAATTTCATTTGCATCTGGAAGCAAAAAATTGACTGAGCGACTGCTCATATCTGAAAAAACTCACACATGGATGCACTTGTAAGTAGAGGTTCTACTGTATTTTCCTGGGTAAAAACTGAGAGGAAGTAAGTATTGAAAATTTCCCACATATCTTATCACTTTCAGTGATCTGACCTGAGTTACTCTTAAGTGGGCTTATTTTGTCCCTATTCTTAGTTCTGTATACCTGAAAGAACCCTTTTTGTTTAGTCTTCGAATCCCTTGCGACCTTAGCCTCATAATCCCTTTTTGCTTTTCTTATTCCTTTTGTTTATTTCTCTCTTTAATTGAATACAGTAGGGTCCCGCTTTACGGCGTTCCGCTAATATAAACATTTCAAATTATGACCAAAACTCGCTATACGGCTCCCCCCACCTGTCTTTCTAATATGGTCTCAGTGGCCCACCCAGTTTCTTTACATTCTCTCTGAGCACATCTCTTTATTATGTCTGGAGACTTTCCAAAATTTCAAGTGTTTTGAGGTTATTGTATATTTTATATGTACTGTACTTGATAATTAAACTTGTGTTCATCTGTACCTAAATATACTTACACACTGTGCTGGCATGCAGGTACACATTAAAATCACTAAGAGTCTCTCTACTCTTGATGTAATAATAATAATAATAATAATAATAATAATAATAATAATAATAATAATAATAATCTCTTGGGTGCATTAAATGTCGCATATTACATTAACATAGACATTTCCCTTAATCTGTCTATGATATTTTTTCAAAATTATATAAGAAACACATTATGTAACACACAAACATGATACATGCACCCACAGTATAAAATTTTTTATAAATATGAGACGTTTACCAAACGGTTTGTAGGAGTGTCGGAAGAATTATGTTTTCTCTAGTTCATCACCTGTTACTAGGGGATAACTGTAGAAAAATATTCCTTTCGTATGCCTTCACTCTATAGCTATTCACTACCCTTGTGGTTTTAGCACTTCTTTTTTATTATAATTATAATAATAACAATAGTAGTATCATCATTCACTCTAAAAATGGTGTGTTGCATGAGAATAGGAGTGTTGCCGTTTATTATTCTGTACTAACTTGTACAACTTGTATACAGTGTAAAAGTATTTGTTTTGTGATTTAACCCTGTCAGGGTCCATGCCGTAGATCTACGGCTTTATGTTCAGGGTCCAAACCGTAGATCTACGCCAGAATTCTAGCTGAGTCAAATTTAGCACGAAAAGGCTGGCAGGCCTACATGTGAGAGAATGGGTCTGCATGGTGTGTGTGTGCCTTAAACAAAAATTCTAGGCGCCCGCATAGCATTGTGGGAACGCCAGCTCAGTTACCTTTGTTCACCATGCCTCGTCGCAAGGCAGCTCTCACTCCAATGAAAATTGGGACTCTAATCTTCATATCTGATAGTTCTGACTCTGATGGAAGTGGAAATGAAGACGAATTCTTTGGATTTGATCAGTTAGTGACCAAAAGGAATGACCAGGATGTCGATAATAGTGCAGAAAACCCTGACGATCCTCAACCTTCTACCTCTGGTGTGGGTACGCCTCAGTCACATTCAGTTGTACCTCACTGCAAGAGAAAACTATTGTTATCATGTGGCCAGGCCTCTGACTTCAGTAATGATGATGATAGTGACGTGGATTGTGATTTTATTGTTCTTGACGATCATTCAAGTAGTGATAGTGAGGAAACATATTCACCAGTGAAGCGTTGGTATATACGCCACCGCATGTGCTCGGGTAGTGTTCATTATGCAATGCCCAGGGAACGGAGTACATCCCAGAGTACATCTCGGTGTACATCCCAGAGTACATCCTGGAGTACATCCCAGAGTACATCTCTGAGTACATCCCAGAATACATCCTGGAGTACATCCCATGGCCCTACACCAGGAATAGACAGTGAAAGTGAGGATGATGTGGCTACCCTTGGCATGGATAGACCACAGGCATCAGTAGGGGGTGGTAGTGGTGCTGGTAGTACCACGGCCATGCATGACTTACCAGCCCAGGCTGGGACCCATGCTGCTGACTCCTCAGTTCAAGGACAAAGCGGAGCATCAGCCACCAGCCCACCATAACCACAACTACCAGCACAACCAGCTTATGATGCCCAGTATCAACCAGCAAACCGAATGTGGGATTATCAGCAAAATCCCAATTTTGTTCCCAAGCCCCACCAGTTTGATGACTCTCACAGTGGAATTCTACCTACTTGTCCCCTTGGAAACACTGCAAATGAACTGGAATTCTTTGACCAGCCCTTGATGGAAACTATTGTCAGGGAAAGTAACAAGCATTTTGAGTACACCATGGCAAATACGAATACATCACCACAGTCAAGACTACACAGGTGGAAAGAGACAACTGTTGCAGAAATGTATTTGTTTTTTGCAGCAATAATGCTTATGCCTCATGTCTATAAGCATAATATAAAATCATACTTGTCCACAGATCGGCTAATTTCTACACCGGTCTTCAGTGAAATCATCCCAGTGAACAGGTTTATCTTACTGTTACTTATGTTGCACTTCTCTGACAAAACCAGGCCTGACAGAAGTGACAGGTTATACAAGATTAGAAATGTTTTTATGTATATGAAACAAAAGTTCAACATATACTTTTATCCATTCAAGAATCTTGTACTTGATGAATCTTTGATTTTGTTCAAAGGTAGACTGTCGTTCAAACAGTATATACCGAACAAGAGGAAACGCTTTGGTATAAAACTGTTTGTACTCCGTGACTGTGACAGTGGCCTGGTATTGGATGTTGTTGTATGCACAGGAAGTAAAACACTGAAAGATACCAGGATGTTATTGGGTATCTCAGGTGACGTAGTGAGAAGCATGATGACGCCTTATCTTGGTAAGGGACATACATTATATACTGATAACTGGTATACAAGCCCTTTACTCAGTGATTTCTTGCGAGTGACCATGACAGATGTGTGTGGCACAGTGCGTTCTAATCGTAAACATATGCCCAGGTTCAACGCAGGCACTCGTGGTGAAGAGGTGCAGGTGTGTACTGCCAATGACATCATGGCATTACAGAGGCATGACAAACGAGATGTCACATTGTTGACAACCATTCACCCTAACGAAATGCAAGACAGTGACAAAGTTGATAGAGTGACTAATGAACGTTTTCGAAAACCAGTGACATTGATTGATTATACACAAAACATGTGTTTGGTTGACAAATGTGACATGCAGATTGGTTTTGTTGATTGTGTTCGTATGAGTTACAAGTGGTACATGAAACTTTTCTTTCATCTCATGGACATTTCAATGCTCATTGCATATAATATGTACAAAGTGAAGACTGGCAACAGACCACCGTATGGTGAATTTTGTTTGTTGTCAGACAACTCATAATGAAGTACCAGGTAACAACACCTGCTATACAAAACCTTCCTCGAGCTCCTCAGCATATACCGAAGCGTTTGAGGAGGGAAGGTGATCACTTCATAATACAGCTTCCTGCAACTAAGAAGAAATTTACTCAGAAGAGATGTGTTGTCTGTGCACAAACAAAACGACGGCAACAAAGACGCAAAGACACTTGGTTTATGTATGAGGAATGTAAGGTACCTCTGTGCATGGTGCCTTGTTTCAAGGAGTTCCACAAGCTGCAGCAGTTCTAAAAACACGTCTCACAGGCCACAAATGTTACTAGAAAAAGAAAAAAAATTAGAAAAGAAAAGAAAAAAGTATAAAAAACATAAAATAAAGAAATGCGTGTTTGTGGAAATCGCCGATGTTGCCGCCACGCGGTCATTTTGGGTCAACTTCTCGCCTCTGTATCTCGGTAAATACTGATCAGAATTTTTTGTTTTTGTTTTATTACCTTCACAAAAATATACTCTTTAATTCTGTAAGAATTTTTTTTTTCAGAATTTCTTGGACACTGGGGCATCCTTTCAGATTTTGGCCTTGGACCCTGAAAGGGTTAATTATTATTATAATAAAAAAAATATTGTAAGGTAAAAGTTTCACACACTCTTACAAATGTACGCGAATGAACTAAAACTGGACACGTATTAATACCGTTTATTTCGCCTGACCAAGTGATCATCCACCACGCATTCAGTTTGTGTTTTTACACTGTCTGAGCTCCGTATATCTTGTTCCCTCTCGTTTACTCTTCATTAACTAATTGGCTCTCGTTGACAATGGCATCTAAGCCTAGTTGTGATAAAAAGAAGAGTCGTAAGCCTCTTACTTTAAGTGCCAAGTTAGAAATGATTAAACTTAGTGAACAAGGTATGTCAATGGCTGAGATAGCACGTAGCTTGGTTTGGCTTGTCAAACAGTTAGTACAGTTGTGAACAATAAGGAGAAAATGTTGCAGGAAATTAAAAGTGCTACACCAGTGACCACTAAAGTTATAAGAAAACGTGATAACCTTATTGCTGACATGGAAAAACTTTTAATGGTGTGGATTGATGATCAGACTAATGCCTTGAATGTGCCTTGAAGCAGAGGCATTATCCAGTCCAAAGCCCTAAGTCTCTTCAGTTCTATGAAGGCTGAGAGAGGGGAGGAAGCTGCTGAAGATAAATTCTCAGCTAACAGAGGCTGGTTTAACAGGTTTAAGGAAAGAAGTCAACTTCACAACATCAGAGTGCAGGGTGAAGCTGCAAGCACTGACAATTTAGCTGCAGAAAATTATCCATGTTAGCTAGGCGAGATAATAGAATGTGGTGGATATACCAAGCAACAGATTTTTAATGTGGATGAGACTGCATTATTTTGGAAGAAGAAGCTATCTAGGACATTTATTGCTAAGGAAGAGAAGTCAATGCCTGGCTTCAAAGCTGCAAAAGACAGGCTAACACTCTTGCTAGGAGCTAATGCAGCTGGTGACTGCAAGTTGAAACCTATGATGATTTATCACTTAGAGAATCCTAGGGCCCTAAAGAACTATGCAAGAGGCAGCCTCCCTCTTTATTATCAATCTAATTCAAAAGCTTGGATGACTGCCGATCTTTTCATAAGTTGGTTCACGGACTATTTTAAGCCTACAGTTGAGGCTTACTTGTTTTAGACAATGCCTCTGCCCACCCTCCAGCTCTAAATGGTATGTTCAGGGAGATAAATGTTGTTTTTATACCCGCAAACACAACTTCATTACTCCAGCTGATGGACCAAGGTGTAATTGCAGCCTTTAAATCTTATTACCTAAGAAGAACTTTCATTAAGGCCGTAAATTTCCTAGACAGTGATAAAATGCCTGGGCCTAAACAAAATAAATTAAAACCTTTTGGAGAGGTTTCACAATTTTTGATGGCATTAAAAATATTAGAGATGCATGGAATGAAATTAAAGAAACTACACTCAAAGGTGTTGGGAAGAATCTAATTCCTGAACTTATGGTTGATTTTGAAGGTTATGAGAATCCAGTGGATGAAGTGAGTGTAAATGTTGTGGATATGGCAAGGGAATTAGAATTGGAAGTGGAGCCTGAGGATGTGGAAGATTTACTTCTCTCTCATGACGAGGCTCTGACAGACCAAGATCTTCTGATTCAAGAGCAAAGAAAGAAATTTCGTGAAGAGGAGATCCATCCTGATGATAGTCCTGTTACCATTAAAGAAATGAAAACCCAGGATTTGGAAGAAACTATCAACTACATAGAAACAGCAAAGGCAATTTTTGAGAAGATTGATCCAAATTTCAAAAAAAATTCAACAGTGAAAGCAGCCCTTTCCCACGATGTTACATGGTGTTACATAGTGTTACATGGTGTTACATGGTGGTACATAGTGTTACATAGTGTTACATGGTGTTACATAGTGTTACATAGTGTTACACGGTGTTACATGGTGTTACATGGTGTTACATGGTGTTACATGGTGTTATGTGGTGTTACATAGTGTTACATAGTGTTACATAGTGTTACATGGTGTTACAAAGTGTTACATGGTGTTACATAGTGTTACATAGTGTTACATGGTGTTACATGGTGTTACATAGTGTTATGTAGTGTTGCATATTGTTACAGTGTTACATGGTGTTACACAGTGTTACATGGTGTTACATAGTGTTACATAGTGTTACATTGTGTTACATGATGTTACATAGTGTTACATAGTGTTACATGGTGTTACATAGTGTTACATGGTGTTACATGGTGTTACATGGTGTTACATAATGTTACATAGTCTTATATAGTGTTACATGGTGTTACATGGTGTTACATGGTGTTACATGGTGTTACATAGTGTTGCATAGTGTTACATAGTGTTACATGGTGTTACATGGTGTTACATGGTGTTACATGGTGTTACATGGTGTATTTATTTATTTATTTATTTATTTATTTATTATAAATTTGTGCACACATACAGAGGTACAAAAAAATACAGATAAGAGCAGTATGCCAAAGCCACTTATACTATGCATAGCATTACGGGCTGGCTTAAAATTAACTTAAGATTAACTAAGCAATGATGAAGTCAGTGATAAAACATTAATGTAAACAGATTACTATAAAGCTCAAGTGAGTATTACAAAGACAGGTCATATGGTTGCATTCAGTCATATGAAGGATTCTGTTAGGTAGTGTATTTAAAAAATAATAAAGTTAGATTCGGTTTTAGGTTTAACATTTATGTGATATAATTGTGAGAAACATTTAAGATATACAATTTATAAGGTTCAGTTATTCAGTATTTATTTGTTTTTGGGTAAGTGATCTTTGAGTAGAGACTTGAATTTATAAACAGGTAGTGTTTCTTTTATATTTACAGGTAATGAATTCCAGATTTTAGGGCCTTTTATGTGCATTGAGCTTTTGCATAGTGTGAGATGAACACGAGGAACATCAAAGAGTGATCTGTGCCTTGTGTTATGGTCATGTGTTCTGTTGAGGTTGGCAAGGAGATGTTTGAGGGGAGGGTTAATATCAGAGTTAAGTGTTCTATGTATGTAATAGGTGCAGTAATAAGTATGGATGTTTTGTATGGTGAGTAGGTTTAGTGTATTGAATATTGGTGGAGTGTGCTGCCTATAGTGAGAATTTGTTATCATTCTAACTGCAGCCTTTTGTTGGGTAATTAGTGGTCTGAGATGGTTAATTGTTGTTGAGCCCCATGCACAAATTCCGTAGGTGAGATAGGGGTAAATAAGAGAGTGATATAGGGCCAGGAGGGCTGACTGTGGAACATAGTACCGTATCTTCGATAGTATGCCTACAGTCTTGGAAATTTTCTTAGAAATTTGTTGTATATGTGTATGAAATTTGAGTCTATTATCAAGGTGGATTCCTAAGAATTTTCCCTCTGTTAGCTTTGTGATAGGTGATCCGTTTATCATTATGTTAAGAGGGACATCTGTAGCTCTCTTACCAAACTGAATGAAGTAGGTTTTGTCAATGTTTAGTGTAAGTTTGTTAGTCCTCATCCAGGTAGATATTTTCTGTAATTCGGTATTTACAGTATTGGCTAGTGTGACTGGGCTCGGGTGAGAGAAGACGTATGTAGTGTCATCTGCAAATAGTGTGGGTTTGAGTAATTGCGAAGCATTTGGAAGGTCATTTATGTATAGGAGAAAGAGAAGAGGGCCAAGGACACTTCCCTGTGGGACACCAACTGTAATTGGTTGCGCAGAAGAGTTTGCCCCATTTGCGTACACATATTGGCTTCTGTTGCTGAGGTATGACTTGAGGTAGTTGAGGGAGTGCCCTCTTATACCATAGTGTGACAATTTTACGTGGAGCAAGTCATGGTCAACTGTATCAAAAGCTTTACGTAAGTCAATGAAGATCCCCAGTGGGACTTTTTTTTTTCTCTATTGCAGTGTATATATGTTCTAGCATGTGTATAATAGCATCATTAGTATTTTTATTAGGCCTGAATCCAAATTGGCAGGGGTTGAGTATGTTTTGGGAGATAAGGTAGGAGTAGATTCGTTTATGAATTAATTTTTCGAAGATTTTTGAGAGAGGGTGTAAGTTGGATATTGGCCTATAGTTATTCAACTCTGTTTGGTCTCCTCCTTTGTGGATCGGGGTGACCCTTGCTATTTTGAGTACTGTAGGGAAGGTGGAGGATTCAATGGATTTGTTAAAGAGTGTTGCAATGATTGGTGATAGCACTTGTGACACTTTTTTGTATATAAAGGGTGGTAAGGTATTTAAGTCTCCTGCCTTGTTTTTTAGTGCATTGATAATAAGGGAGACTTCGTATGGGTTAGTCGGAGCTAGGAACAGTGTGTTCGGGTAGTTGCCGGTGAGGTAGTCATTTGGTGGGGTATCTGAGCTTGGGATTTTATTGGCAAGGTTTTGTCCTATAGTGGAGAAGAAATCATTGAGTCTGTTTGCTGTTTCTGTTGGTGGGAGTTGGGGTTCATCTGATTTTGCTAATTTTATTTCGCTATTTTGTGATATCTTTTTTGTTCCCAGAATTTCTGATAGGGTTTTCCAGGTCTTTTTTATATGACCTCGTAAGTTGGATAATCTGTTCTCATAATACAATTTTTTTGCCCTTCTTATCAGGCTGGTTAGGATTGACGAGTAACGTTTTGTTTGGTCTCTGGTTATGTGACCCATTCTGTACTGTTTTTCATATTGGTGTTTTGTATTTATGGATTTGAGAATGCTGGGTGTTAGCCAGGGACTGTTCAGTCTCTTAGCTGTCATCTGTTTAGTTTTTTTAGGGCAGTGCTTGTTATAGAGGTATTGGGTCTTTTTTAGAAAATTATTAATACATTCGTCAATATCTGTATAGATTTCTAGCTCAGTGTGCCAATCAATGTTTGCTACTGCTGTTGTGAAGTTATTAATGGCTGCCTCATTGTGAAGTCTGAAGGTGACTTTAGTAGTGTCTTGGGGTAGTTTACCAAGAGTTGTTATGAGGAAAGTAGGGTAGTGGTCTGTGGTATTATCTGTAATTATGCCCGATTTTAAAGGGGATATGGTGTTGGTCCAGATGTGGTCAAGTAGGGAAACACTAGTCTCTGTAACTCTTGTAGGTTTTGTTACTGTTGGTAGTAACATACAGTTACTCATTGTGTTTGTGAATTCAGTAACGTGTGGGTCCTGGTCTTGCAGGAGATTTATATTGAAGTCACCTGAGAGTAGTAAGTGATCTTTGTTCATGCGTGCATCAGTTATCATACTTCCTAGATTTTGACTAAATTGGCTAATGTTTGACTGTGGAACTCTGTAGATGTTTATCAATGTGAGAGTTTTTTGTAGGTATTTGGATTTGAATTTAGCTATTATATATTCCCCATGTTCATCCCTTGTGGAAGTATTAGTGACACATTCTAGTTGGTCTGAGTAGTATATGGCTGTGCCACCCCCTTGTAGGAATTTAGTAATGCTATGAGGTCATCGTAATGCTTGCTTAAAGATCTGATATTGTAGTTAAAGATAGTTATGTTGTTGTTGGCACTGAGAAGTGCCTTTGATTGTTCTGCAGTGTAGTAATTACAGTAACTGTTTGATTCATTTAAGTCATTAAATAAGAGGTTGGTATCAGGATCAATGCTTGTAATCATAAGATTTGTAGTGAATCTATAGTTAGAATTAAGTATAAAACAAAGTAAATAGTCTTAAGCTAAAAAAGAGCACCTGAATTATTTAACAAATGTAAAATAATGAGCTAAGGGACTAATACAAATAAAGTGATGATCATATAATAGAGCTTGGGAATATGATAGTAGGTAGTACTATAAAGGTAATTTTTTAAAGTTAGAATTATAGTTTAAAATTATAATAAAAAGGGACTAATATAGGTTGTGGTGAACAATAAAGTGGTAATCAAATAAATGAGCTTTGGAATATAATGGTAAAATTGTGAACTTATTCTACTTTAGCACCTGAGAATAGCACCTTGATTATTTTTAACAATTGTGGATATATAAACTAGGATAGTTATATAAAGCTAAAATAAAGGAGAAAATATATAAGGGACTAAAATTAAGTAATGGTAAGCAAAGTTAAATGGACAGATGGTAGGAATTATAATATAAACTTATAATATAAAAATACAATTTGAAATGGTACTTGCAATTGCACTAGAGTCTTATATAGGTTGTTGACAAGATCAAGATTATAACTATAGATTTAAATTGACAAAATAAAATTCACAATTAAAGTACCAAAAGAATAATAGTAAAAAATCACAATGGTAATGTCTTGGTTATAATATGATAGTAAGATGGTAGACAGGTACACAGGTACACAGGTACAAAGGATAATACAAAGGTTGGGGTTGAATATAAAAACTTGAAAATTTGGCAACAAAATGTTATGGGAAGTATAAAATAAAGTTTAATGTCCAAAAGTAAAATTGACTGGTAGTAAATATGGTGTTTAATAAAATTTTAGTAAGTAATAATAATTACAAAAAAGTGAAAAAGTAATGTTTATTTCATTCAATATTGCACTGGTAGTTATACTTGAGGTTATATGGCAGTACAAGGTAATTAAGAGTAATCTAGGATAGTAAATGTGGTATTAAAACAGGTAAAGGTAATTAGACAAGTAATGGTTATTAAATGTCAAAAATGTTAAGAGTAAATAGAAATTTTAGTAAAAAAGATATTTATTAATTTTAGTAAGTAATATCAATTGATGGTGTTAAATGTTTTACACAGTGTTACATAGTGTTACATGGTGTTACATGGTGTTACATGGTGTTACATAGTGTTACATGGTGTTACATAGTGTTACATGGTGTTACATAGCGTTACATGGTGTTACATGGTGTTACATGGTGTTACACAGTGTTACATAGTGTTACATGGTGTTACATGGTGTTACATGGTGTTACATGGTGTTACATAGTGTTACATAGTGTTACATGGTGTTACATGGTGTTACATGGTGTTACACAGTGTTACATGGTGTTACATGGTGTTACATGGTGTTACATAGTGTTACATGGTGTTACATGGTGGTACACGGTGTTACATGGTGTTACATGGTGTTACATGGTGTTACATGGTGTTACATGCTGCTACACGGTGTTACATGGTGTTACATGGTGTTACATAGTGTTACATGGTGTTACATGGTGTTACACGGTGTTACATGGTGTTACATGGTGTTACATGGTGTTACATGGTGTTACATTGTGTTACATGGTGTTACACGGTGTTACACGGTGTTACATTTTGTTACATGATGTTACATGGTGTTACACGGTGTTACATGGCGTTACATGGTGTTACATGGTGTTACATAGTGTTACATAGTGTTCCATGGTGCTACATAGTGTTACATGGTGTTACATGCTATTAAGAAATTTTAATGGAAAAGAAAAAAAAATCCATGAGGCAAAGTTCAATGCTTTCCGACTTTAAGAAAATATCATGGAAACCTTCAACATCAACAACCAGCCTTGAACAACCTTCAACATCAACAACCAGCTTAGAACAACCTTCAACATCAACAACTAGGCTTGAACAACCTTCATCGTCAACAACCAGCCTTGAACAACCTTCAACGTCAACAACCAGCATTGAACAACCTTCAACATCAACAGCTAGCCTTGAACAACCTTCAACATCAACAGCTAGCCTTGAACAACCTTCAACTTCAACAACCAGCTTTGAACAACCTTCAACATCAACAGCTAGCCTTGAACAACCTTCAACATCAACAGCTAGCCTTGAACAACCTTCAACTTCAACAACCAGCTTTGAACAACCTTCAACATCAACAGCTAGCCTTGAACAACCTTCAACATCAACAGCTAGCCTTGAACAACCTTCAACTTCAACAACCAGCTTTGAACAACCTTCAACATCAACAGCTAGCCTTGAACAACCTTCAACTTCAACAACCAGCTTTGAACAACCTTCAACATCAACAGCCAGCCTTGAACAACCTTCAACATCAACAGCTAGCCTTGAACAACCTTCAACATCAACAGCTAGCCTTGAACAACCTTCAACGCCAACAACCAGCATTGAACAACCTTCAACTTCAACAGCTAGCCTTGAACAACCTTCAATATCAACAGCTAGCCTTGAACAACCTTCAATATCAACAGCTAGCCTTGAACAACCTTCAACGTCAACAGCCAGCATTGAACAACCTTCAACATCAACAGCTAGCCTTGAACAACCTTCAACATCAACAGCTAGCCTTGAACAACCTTCAACATCAACAGCTAGCCTTGAACAACCTTCAACATCAACAGCTAGCCTTGAACAACCTTCAACATCAACAGCTAGCCTTGAACAACCTTCAACATCAACAGCTAGCCTTGAACAACCTTCAACATCAACAGCTACCCTTGAACAACCTTCAGCATCAACAGCTACCCTTGAACAACCTTCAGCATCAACAGCAGCCTTGAACAACCTTCAACGTCAACATCTACCCTTGAACAACCTTCAGCATCAACAGCAGCCTTGAACAACCTTCAACATCAACAGCTAGCCTTGAACAACCTTCAACATCAACAGCTAGCCTTGAACAACCTTCAACATCAACAGCTAGCCTTGAACAACCTTCAACATCAACAACCAGCCTTGAACAACCTTCAACGTCAACAGCTAGCCTTGAACAACCTTCAACATCAACAACTAGGCTTGAACAACCTTCAACGTCAACAACCAGCCTTGAACAACCTTCAACGTCAACAGCTAGCCTTGAACAACCTTCAACATCTTCCTGGCCTGCTAGTGTACTCGCATATAATCTAGTGATACCAGTGAATAGCAGAATACAGTGTTGTAGTAGCAACTAACCAGTATTATAATGGTACTTAGTGAAGTGGAGTGACTTTCATTAGTTTCTTTTTCTTGAAATACCAGACGTTACTGTGAATTTCATATAACCTGTAGTTACCAGCGGTCGCAATATACACAACGAGAAGCAATTATTACTACAGAAAAAGCGCCCTTCCTCCAAAATTTGCACCAGTCAACTATAGTGATAATATAGCATTTATTGTGGTGGAGACGGAAAAAAAAAAAAATAGAGAAGCTAGATACAGCGATTGATAAACAAGGGTGGAGGCTCGACCGTTCGTCATTGTAGGAGTGCCAGCAGTCACCGGCTCTTCAACACGCAAGTTATACTTTTGTATCAATCAAACAACATATTACTCGGGTAGATAATTTCCAGTAGATCCTTCATGTGTTAGCTCAAATCACCGACCAGTATGGTTTAAATAAGTGACCCACTGATCAGATCAGATAGACTGGTCCGAACCCTTGACTGGTCTGAACCCTTGACTGGTCCGAACCCTTGACTGGTCCGAACCCTGGACTGGTTTCAAACGGTTTCGTTGTGCAATACCTAGCAGGTTATTAATAGAATATTCAAGAGGTTGCTAGTAGAATTGCAGTAAATCAACCATTCAAATCATTATGAAGCTGTGTGTAGTCTGTGGTCAGTCAAACAAACGGGCTTCCACATGCATAAATTGTCATTTCTGTGGAAATTGATGTCACGCCCCTTGTGCAGATATCCAAGAACTAGCTACAAGCAGTATTAAAACAGGGAAGTGTTTTTGGGTATGCCCAAATGAGATAAATCTGTGGACTAAAATCACAAGGGTATTAAAAGAGGTCAACATCAAAGCTGCTTTCATAGAAAACCTGGAAGCTTTCTACAACAGATGGGAATATAAAAAGTCCGGGCTGAATGGTACTGCCCTTGATACTGGCCATGTAGTCAGAAACTGTAAGGCTGGAGATGATGTCCTGGTAGTCAGTAAATGGGGGGCTGATAGTGCTGTCCTGGGAGACAGTAATGGGGAAGCTGGAGGTGCTGTCCTGGGAGACAGTAATGGTGAAGCTGGAGGTGCTGTCCTGGGAGACAGTAATGGTGAAGCTGGAGATGCTGTCCTGGGAGACAGTAATGGGGAAGCTGGAGATGCTGTCCTGGGAGACAGTAATGGTGAAGCTGGAGATTTTGTCCAGGTAGTCGGGAATTATACGCAGGAAGGAATACATATGAATGACCTCATAGGGGACAGGAGCCATAGTAGGGAAACAAGTGTAGTCAAAGATAAGATAAAACCAATATTGCAAACTAGAAATACCGCAGGAAATAGCAAACAAGAGGACTCCACTAGCAATAGTGAGGATATATTACCAAAAACAAATGGTGGGAGCTCCATTGTTGGTGCTAGGGAGGATAGAAGTAAGACAGGGAAACATGCACCAACAGGGAATACAGTCACAGAAACCCAAGGCAAACGGAAACCAAGCCTGTGCACATACTATGCACTCGGTATCTGCTGGCATGGGAAATCTGGAAAAACAGATGGGACGTGCAACTATGACCACCCTAGGAAATGCCATGCCCATATGACAACAGGAAAATGCAAACTCCCTTCCTGTAAGCTTTTTCACCCTGAACTGTGTACCTCTTCAGTACAGGAAAGACTGTGCTATAACTTAAATTGCCAGGCATACCATCTAAAGGGGACAAAAAGATACAAAACATCCAGGCCATGGGAAAACCTGGGTAGCCACAGCCACTCAAAAGGGAGAGGTTTTTTAGTGCCAGGAAGGAAAAAAAACTGGCAGGAAATGGCAGAAATCGTACACCAAATCCAGTCATTCCTGGAGTGGAACCACAGTCGATGGCCTCCACTCCAAACCAACAGATACAGATACTAATGCCGGAAAAAAAATCCCCCCCCAGTACCAACAATACCACCAGTCCGATAACATTCTTCTTTGCAAATATACAGGGTCTAAAGCCAGCAACAAACAACAAAATACCTTTCATCCGTGGACTGCTTGCAGAGGCAAAGGCAATGTTCGCGGCTTTCACTGAGACCCACATAAAGGATCACTTGGACAACGAAATATGGATCCCAGGTTACAACCTATACAGATGTGACAGAGTGAACAGGCAAAAGGGGGGGGTTGGCCTGTACATTGCAGAGTCACTTGTTTGCACAGAACTGCTAAATGCCTCAAATGATGTAGTGGAAGTTTTAGCAGTAAAGGTCGAGAACCAAAACCTAGTCATTGTGGTAGTCTACAAGCCTCCGGATGCAACATCCCAGCAATTCCAGGAACAGCTGTTAAAAATTGACCACTGTCTGGAAAACCTTCCAGCTCCTGCACCCAACATCTTGCTCCTGGGGGATTTCAACTTAAGGCACCTAAAATGGAGGAATATAGCAAATAATATTGTTGCAGAAATAACACCAGGAGGCAGCTCTGATGAAAACTCACACTCACGCGAGCTTTTAAATCTCTGCACAAAATTCAATTTAAACCAGCAAATAATAGAGCCTACTAGACTGGAGAATACACTAGACCTCATCTTCACTAACAATGATGATCTGATAAGAAATATCACCATATCAAAAACAATATACTCAGATCACAACATAATTGAGGTTCAGTCATGTATGCGCGGAGCCCCAGACCGACATAAGGAGATTAGTCACGAGGGAGCATTCACCAAATTCAACTTCAATAACAAAAACATAAAGTGGGACCAAGTAAACCAAGTCCTAACCGATATAAGCTGGGAAGATATACTAAGCAACACAGACCCCAACTTATGCCTAGAACAGATTAACTCGGTAGCACTCGATGTATGCACAAGGCTTATTCCTCTAAGAAAAAGGAGGAGTAGATGTAAAACAGAAAGAGACAGGCGCTCCCTTTACAGGAGAGGGAAAAGAATAACAGAGCGGCTAAAAGAGGTCAATATATCTGAAATGCGTAGGGAGACACTGGTCAGAGAAATAGCAAGCATCGAACTTAAGCTAAAAGAATCCTTTAGGAGTCAGGAATCGCGGGAAGAACTAAAAGCCATAAATGAAATCGAAAGAAACCCAAAGTATTTCTTCTCCTATGCCAAATCAAAATCGAGAACAACGTCCAGTATTGGGCCCCTACTTAAACAAGATGGGTCCTACACAGATGACAACAAGGAAATGAGTGAGCTACTCAAGTCCCAATATGACTCAGTTTTTAGCAAGCCGCTAACCAGACTGAGAGTCGAAGATCAAAATGAATTTTTTATGAGAGAGCCACAAAATTTGATTAACACAAGCCTATCCGATGTTATCCTGACGCCAAATGACTTCGAACAGGCGATAAATGACATGCCCATGCACTCTGCCCCAGGGCCAGACTCATGGAACTCTGTGTTCATCAAGAACTGCAAGAAGCCCCTATCACGAGCCTTTTCCATCCTATGGAGAGGGAGCATGGACACGGGGGTCGTCCCACAGTTACTAAAAACAACAGACATAGCCCCACTCCACAAAGGGGGCAGTAAAGCAACAGCAAAGAACTACAGACCAATAGCACTAACATCCCATATCATAAAAATCTTTGAAAGGGTCCTAAGAAGCAAGATCACCACGCATCTAGAAACCCATCAGTTACACAACCCAGGGCAACATGGGTTTAGAACAGGTCGCTCCTGTCTGTCTCAACTATTGGACCACTACGACAAGGTCCTAAATGCACTAGAAGACAAAAAGAATGCAGATGTAATATATACAGACTTTGCAAAAGCCTTCGACAAGTGTGACCATGGCGTAATAGCGCACAAAATGCGTGCTAAAGGAATAACAGGAAAAGTCGGTCGATGGATCTATAATTTCCTCACTAACAGAACACAGAGAGTAGTCGTCAACAGAGTAAAGTCCGAGGCAGCTACGGTGAAAAGCTCTGTTCCACAAGGCACAGTACTCGCTCCCATCTTGTTCCTCATCCTTATATCCGACATAGACAAGGATGTCAGCCACAGCACCGTGTCTTCCTTTGCAGATGACACCCGAATCTGCATGACAGTGTCTTCCATTGCAGACACTGCAAAGCTCCAGGCAGACATCAACCAAATCTTTCAGTGGGGTGCAGAAAACAATATGAAGTTCAACGATGAGAAATTTCAATTACTCAGATATGGTAAACATGAGGAAATTAAATCTTCATCAGAGTACAAAACAAATTCTGGCCACAAAATAGAGCGAAACACCAACGTCAAAGACCTGGGAGTGATCATGTCGGAGGATCTCACCTTCAAGGACCATAACATTGTATCAATCGCATCTGCTAGAAAAATGACAGGATGGATAATGAGAACCTTCAAAACTAGGGAGGCCAAGCCCATGATGACACTCTTCAGGTCACTTGTTCTATCTAGGCTGGAATATTGCTGCACACTAACAGCACCTTTCAAGGCAGGTGAAATTGCCGACCTAGAAAATGTACAGAGAACTTTCACGGCGCGCATAACGGAGATAAAACACCTCAATTATTGGGAGCGCTTGAGGTTCCTAAACCTGTATTCCCTGGAACGCAGGAGGGAGAGATACATGATTATATACACCTGGAAAATCCTAGAGGGACTAGTACCGAACTTGCACACGAAAATCACCCACTACGAAAGCAAAAGACTTGGCAGACGATGCACCATCCCCCCAATGAAAAGCAGGGGTGTCACTAGCACGTTTAGAGACCATACAATAAGTGTCAGGGGCCCGAGACTGTTCAACTGCCTCCCAGCACACATAAGGGGGATTACCAACAGACCCCTGGCAGTCTTCAAGCTGGCACTGGACAAGCACCTAAAGTCAGCTCCGAATCAGCCGGGCTGTGGCTCGTATGTTGGTTTGCGTGCAGCCAGCAGCAACAGCCTGGTTGATCAGGCTCTGATCCACCAGGAGGCATGGTCTCAGACCGGGCCGCGGGGGCGTTGACCCCCGGAACTCTATCCAGGTAAACTCCAGGTAAACATCAACAGCTAGCCTTGACCAACCTTCAACATCAACAGCTAGCCTTAAACAATCTTCAGCATCAACAACCAGCCTTGAACAACCTTCAACATCAACAGCTAGCCTTGAACAACCTTCAACATCAACAACCAGCCTTGAACAACCTTCAACATCAACAACCAGCCTTGAACAACCTTCCACATCAACAACAAGCCTTGAACAACCTTCAATTCAACTGCTAGCCTTGAATAACCTTCAACATCATCTAGCCTTGAACAACTTTCAACATCAAGAGCTAGCCTTGAACAACCTTCAATGTCAACAGGTAGCCTTGAACAACCTTCATCATCAACAACCAGCCTTGAACAACCTTCAATATCAACAGCTAGCCGTGAACAGCCTTCAACATCAACAGTTAGTCTTGAGCAACCTTCAATATCAACAGCTAGCCTTGAACAGCCTTCAACATCAACAGCTAGCCTTGAACAGCCTTCAACATCAACAGCTAGCCTTGAACAGCCTTCAACATCAACAGCTAGCCTTGAACAGCCTTCAACATCAACAGCTAGCCTTGAACAGCCTTCAACATCAACAGCTAGCCTTGAACAACCTTCAACATCAACAGCTAGCCTTGAACAGCCTTCAACATCAACAGTTAGCCTTGAACAGCCTTCAACATCAACAGTTAGCCTTGAACAGCCTTCAACATCAACAGCTAGCCTTGAACAGCCTTCAACATCAACAGCTAGCCTTGAACAGCCTTCAACATCAACAGTTAGCCTTGAACAGCCTTCAACATCAACAGCTAGCCTTGAACAGCCTTCAACATCAACAGCTAGCCTTGAACAGCCTTCAACATCAACAGTTAGCCTTGAACAGCCTTCAACATCAACAGCTAGCCTTGAACAACCTTCAACATCAACAGCTAGCCTTGAACAGCCTTCAACATCAACAGCTAGCCTTGAACAGCCTTCAACATCAACAGCTAGCCTTGAACAGCCTTCAACATCAACAGCTAGCCTTGAACAGCCTTCAACATCAACAGCTAGCCTTGAACAGCCTTCAACATCAACAGCTAGCCTTGAACAGCCTTCAACATCAACAGCTAGCCTTGAACAGCCTTCAACATCAACAGCTAGCCTTGAACAGCCTTCAACATCAACAGTTAGCCTTGAACAGCCTTCAACATCAACAGCTAGCCTTGAACAGCCTTCAACATCAACAGCTAGCCTTGAACAGCCTTCAACATCAACAGCTAGCCTTGAACAGCCTTCAACATCAACAGCTAGCCTTGAACAGCCTTCAACATCAACAGCTAGCCTTGAACAGCATTCAACATCAACAGCTAGCCTTGAACAGCCTTCAACATCAACAGCTAGCCTTGAACAGCCTTCAACATCAACATCTAGCCTTGAACAGCCTTCAACATCAACAGCTAGCCTTGAACAGCCTTCAACATCAACAGCTAGCCTTGAACAGCCTTCAACATCAACAGCTAGCCTTGAACAGCCTTCAACATCAACAGCTAGCCTTGAACAGCCTTCAACATCAACAGCTAGCCTTGAACAGCCTTCAACATCAACAGCTAGCCTTGAACAGCCTTCAACATCAACAGCTAGCCTTGAACAACCTTCAACATCAACAGCTAGCCTTGAACAGCCTTCAACATCAACAGCTAGCCTTGAACAGCCTTCAACATCAACAGCTAGCCTTGAACAGCCTTCAACATCAACAGCTAGCCTTGAACAGCCTTCAACATCAACAGCTAGCCTTGAACAGCCTTCAACATCAACAGCTAGCCTTGAACAGCCTTCAACATCAACAGCTAGCCTTGAACAGCCTTCAACATCAACAGCTAGCCTTGAACAGCCTTCAACATCAACAGCTAGCCTTGAACAGCCTTCAACATCAACAGCTAGCCTTGAACAGCCTTCAACATCAACAGCTAGCCTTGAACAGCCTTCAACATCAACAGTTAGCCTTGAACAGCCTTCAACATCAACAGCTAGCCTTGAACAGCCTTCAACATCAACAGCTAGCCTTGAACAGCCTTCAACATCAACAGCTAGCCTTGAACAGCCTTCAACATCAACAGTTAGCCTTGAACAGCATTCAACATCAACAGCTAGCCTTGAACAGCCTTCAATATCAACAGTTAGCCTTGAACAGCCTTCAATATCAACAGCTAGTCTTGAACAGCCTTAACATCTACAGCTAGTCTTGAACAGACTTCAACACCAACAGCTAGCCTTGAACAGCCTTCAACATCTACAGCTAGTCTTGAACAGATTTCAACACCAACAGCTAGCCTTGAACAGCCTTCAACATCAACAGCTAGCCTTGAACAGCCTTCAACATCAACAGCTAGCCTTGAACAGCCTTCAACATCAACAGCTAGCCTTGAACAGCCTTCAACATCAACAGTTAGCCTTGAACAGCCTTCAACATCAACAGCTAGCCTTGAACAGCCTTCAACATCAACAGCTAGCCTTGAACAGCCTTCAACATCAACAGCTAGCCTTGAACAGCCTTCAACATCAACAGCTAGCCTTGAACAGCCTTCAACATCAACAGCTAGCCTTGAACAGCCTTCAACATCAACAGCTAGCCTTGAACAGCCTTCAACATCAACAGCTAGCCTTGAACAGCCTTCAACATCAACAGCTAGCCTTGAACAGCCTTCAACATCAACAGCTAGCCTTGAACAGCCTTCAACATCAACAGCTAGCCTTGAACAGACTTCAACATCAACAGCTAGCCTTGAACAGCCTTCAACATCAACAGCTTGCCTTGAACAGCCTTCAACATCAACAGCTAGCCTTGAACAGCCTTCAACATCAACAGCTAGCCTTGAACAGCCTTCAACATCAACAGCTAGCCTTGAACAGCCTTCAACAACAACACCTAGCATTGAACAGCCTTCAACTTAAACAGCTAGCCTTGAACAGCCTTCAACATCAACAGCTAGCCTTGAACAGCCTTCAACATTAAGAGTTAGCCTTGAACAACCTTCAACATCAACAGCTAGCCTTGAACAGCCTTCAACATCAAGAGCTAGCCTTGAACAGCCTTGAACATCAACAGCTAGCCTTGAACAGACTTCAACATCAACAGTTAGCCTTGAACAGCCTTCAACATCAACAGCTAGCCTTGAACAGCCTTCAACATCAACAGCTAGCCTTGAACAGCCTTCAACATCAACAGCTAGCCTTGAACAGCCTTCAACATCAACAGCTAGCCTTGAACAGCCTTCAACATCAACAGCTAGCCTTGAACAGCCTTCAACATCAACAGCTAGCCTTGAACAGCCTTCACCATCAACAGCTAGCCTTGAACAGCCTTCAACATCAACAGCTAGCCTTGAACAGCCTTCAACATCAACAGCTAGCCTTGAACAGCCTTCAACATCAACAGCTAGCCTTGAACAGCCTTCAACATCAACAGCTAGCCTTGAACAGCCTTCAACATCAACAGCTAGCCTTGAACAGCCTTCAACATCAACAGCTAGCCTTGAACAGCCTTCAACATCAACAGCTAGCCTTGAACAGCCTTCAACATCAACAGCTAGCCTTGAACAGCCTTCAACATCAACACCTAGCCTTGAACAGCCTTCAACATTAACAGGTAGCCTTGAACAGCCATCAACATCGAGAGCAAGCATTGAACAACATTCAACATCAACAGCTAGCCTTGAACAGCCTTCAACATCAACAGTTAGCCTTGAACAGCCTTCAACATCAACAGCTAGCCTTGAACAGCCTTCAATATCAACAGCTAGCCTTGAACAGCCTTCAACATCAACAGCTAGCCTTGAACAGCCTTCAACATCAACAGTTAGCCTTGAACAGCCTTCAACATCAACAGCTAGCCTTGAACAGCCTTCAACATCAACAGCTAGCCTTGAACAGCCTTCAACATCAACAGCTAGCCTTGAACAGCCTTCAACATCAACAGCTAGCCTTGAACAGCCTTCAACATCAACAGCTAGCCTTGAACAGCCTTCAACATCAACAGCTAGCCTTGAGCAGCCTTCAACATCAACAGCTAGCCTTGAACAGCCTTCAACATCAACAGCTAGCCTTGAACAGCCTTCAACATCAACAGCTAGCCTTGAACAGCCTTCAACATCAACAGCTAGCCTTGAACAGCCTTCAACATCAACAGCTAGCCTTGAACAGCCTTCAACATCAACAGCTAGCCTTGAACAGCATTCAACATCAACACCTAGCCTTGAACAGCCTTCAACATCAACAGCTAGCCTTGAACAGCCTTCAACATCAACAGCTAGCATGGAACAGCCTTCAACATCAACAGCTAGCCTTGAACAGCCTTCAACATCAACAGCTAGCCTTGAACAGCATTCAACATCAACACCTAGCCTTGAACAGCCTTCAACATCAACAGCTAGCCTTGAACAGCCTTCAGCATCAACAGCTAGCCTTGAACAGCCTTCAACATCAACAGCTAGCCTTGAACAGCCTTCAACATCAACAGCTAGCCTTGAACAGCCTTCAACATCAACAGCTAGCCTTGAACAGCCTTCAACATCAACAGCTAGCCTTGAACAGCCTTCAACATCAACAGCTAGCCTTGAACAGCCTTCAACATCAACACCTAGCCTTGAACAGCCTTCAACATCAACAGTTAGCCTTGAACAGCCTTCAACATCAACACCTAGCCTTGAACAGCCTTCAACATCAAGTTAGCCTTGAACAGCCTTCAACATCAACAGCTAGCCTTGAACAGCCTTCAACATCAACAGCTAGCCTTGAACAGCCTTCAACATCAACAGCTAGCCTTGAACAGCCCTCAACATCAACAGCTAGCCTTGAACAGCCTTCAACATCAACAGCTAGCCTTGAACAGCCTTCAACATCAACAGCTAGCCTTGAACAGCCTTCAACATCAACAGCTAGCCTTGAACAGCCTTCAACATCAACAGCTAGCCTTGAACAGCCTTCAACATCAACAGCTAGCCTTGAACAGCCTTCAACATCAACAGCTAGCCTTGAACAACCTTCAACATCAACAGCTAGCCTTGAACAGCCTTCAACATCAACAGCTAGCCTTGAACAGCCTTCAACATCAACAGCTAGCCTTGAACAGCCTTCAACATCAACAGCTAGCCTTGAACAGCCTTCAACATCAACAGCTAGCCTTGAACAGCTTTCAACATCAACAGCTAGCCTTGAACAGCCTTCAACATCAACAGCTAGCCTTGAACAGCCTTCAACATCAACAGCTAGCCTTGAACAGCCTTCAACATCAACAGCTAGCCTTGAACAGCCTTCAACATAAACAGCTAGCCTTGAACAGCCTTCAACATCAACAGCTAGCCTTGAACAGCCTTCAACATCAACAGCTAGCCTTGAACAGCCTTCAACATCAACAGCTAGCCTTGAACAGCCTTCAACATAAACAGCTAGCCTTTAACAGCCTTCAACATCAACAGGTAGCCTTGAACAGCCTTCAACATCAACAGCTAGCCTTGAACAGCCTTCAACATCAACAGCTAGCCTTGAACAGCCTTCAACATCAACAGCTAGCCTTGAACAGCCTTCAACATCAACAGCTAGCCTTGAACAGCCTTCAACATCATCAGCTAGCCTTGAACAGCATTCAACATCAACAGCTAGCCTTGAACAGCCTTCAACATCAACAGCTAGCCTTGAACAGCCTTCAACATCAACAGCTAGCCTTGAACACCCTTCAACATCAACAGCTAGCCTTGAACAGCCTTCAACATCAACAGCTAGCCTTGAACAGCCTTCAACATCAACAGCTAGCCTTGAACAGCCTTCAACATCAACAGCTAGCCTTGAACAGCCTTCAACATCAACAGCTAGCCTTGAACAGCCTTCAACATCAACAGCTAGCCTTGAACAGCCTTCAACATCAACAGCTAGCCTTGAACAGCCTTCAACATCAACAGCTAGCCTTGAACAGCCTTCAACATCAACAGCTAGCCTTGAACAGCCTTCAACATCAACAGCTAGCCTTGAACAGCCTTCAACATCAACAGCTAGCCTTGAACAGCCTTCAACATCAACAGCTAGCCTTGAACAGCCTTCAACATCAACAGCTAGCCTTGAACAGCCTTCAACATCAACAGCTAGCCTTGAACAGCCTTCAACATCAACAGCTAGCCTTGAACAGCCTTCAACATCAACAGCTAGCCTTGAACAGCCTTCAACATCAACAGCTAGCCTTGAACAGCCTTCAACATCAACAGCTAGCCTTGAACAGCCTTCAACATCAACAGCTAGCCTTGAACGTCCTTCAACATCAACAGCTAGCCTTGAACAGCCTTCAACATCAACAGCTAGCCTTGAACAGCCTTCAACATCAACAGCTAGCCTTGAACAGCCTTCAACATCAACAGCTAGCCTTGAACAGCCTTCAACATCAACAGCTAGCCTTGAACAGCCTTCAACATCAACAGCTAGCCTTGAACAGCCTTCAACATCAACAGCTAGCCTTGAACAGCCTTCAACATCAACAGCTAGCCTTGAACAGCCTTCAACATCAACACCTAGCCTTGAACAGCCTTCAACATCAACAGCTAGCCTTGAACAGCCTTCAACATCAACAGCTAGCCTTGAACAGCCTTCAACATCAACAGCTAGCCTTGAACAGCCTTCAACATCAACAGCTAGCCTGGAACAGCCTTCAACATCAACAGCTAGTCTTGAACAGCCTTCAACATCAACAGCTAGCCTTGAACACCCTTCAACATCAACAGTTTGCCTGGAACAGCCTTCAACACCAACAGCTAGCCTTGAACAGCCTTCAACATCAACAGCTAGCCTTGAACAGCCTTCAACATCAACAGCTAGCCTTGAACAGCCTTCAACATCAACAGCTAGCCTTGAACAGCCTTCAACATCAACAGCTAGTCTTGAACAGCCTTCAACATCAACAGCTAGCCTTGAACAGCCTTCAACATCACCAGCTAGCATTGAACAGCCTTCAACATCAACAGCTAGCCTTGAACATCCTTCAACATTAACAGCTAGCCTTGAACAGCCTTGAACATCAACAGCTAGCCTTGAACAGCCTTCAACATCAACAGCTAGCCTTGAACAGCCTTCAACATCAACAGCTAGCCTTGAACAGCCTTCAACATCAACAGCTAGCCTTGAACAGCCTTCAACATCAACAGCTAGCCTTGAACAACCTTCAACATCAACAGCTAGCCTTGAACAGCCTTCAACATCAACAGCTAGCCTTGAACAGCCTTCAACATCAACAGCTAGCCTTGAACAGCCTTCAACATCAACAGCTAGCCTTGAACAGCCTTCAACATCAACAGCTAGCCTTGAACAGCCTTCAACATCAACAGCTAGCCTTGAACAGCCTTCAACATCAACAGCTAGCCTTGAACAGCCTTCAACATCAACAGCTAGCCTTGAACAGCCTTCAACATCAACAGCTAGCCTTGAACAACCTTCAACATCAACAGCTAGCCTTGAACAGCCTTCAACATCAACAGCTAGCCTTGAACAGCCTTCAACATCAACAGCTAGCCTTGAACAGCCTTCAACATCAACAGCTAGCCTTGAACAGCCTTCAACATCAACAGCTAGCCTTGAACAGCCTTCAACATCAACAGCTAGCCTTGAACAGCCTTCAACATCAACAGCTAGCCTTGAACAGCCTTCAACATCAACAGCTAGCCTTGAACAGCCTTCAACATCAACAGCTAGCCTTGAACAGCCTTCAACATCAACAGCCTTCAGCCTTGAACAGCCTTCAACATCAACAGCTAGCCTTGAACAGCCTTCAACATCAACAGCTAGCATTGAACAGCCTTCAACATAAACAGCTAGCCTTGAACAGCCTTCAACATCAACAGCTAGCCTTGACCAGCCTTCAACATCAACAGCTAGCCTTGAACAGCCTTCAACATCAACAGCTAGCCTTGAACAGCCTTCAACATCAACAGCTAGCCTTGAACAGCCTTCAACATCAACAGCTAGCCTTGAACAGCCTTCAACATCAACAGCTAGCCTTGAACAACCTTCAACATCAACAGCTAGCCTTGAACAGCCTTCAACATCAACAGCTAGCCTTGAACAGCCTTCAACATCAACAGCTAGCCTTGAACAGCCTTCAACATCAACAGCTAGCCTTGAACAGCCTTCAACATCAACAGCTTGAACAGCCTTCAGCAGCTAGCCTTGAACAGCCTTCAACATCAACAGCTAGCCTTGAACAGCCTTCAACATCAACAGCTAGCCTTGAACAGCCTTCAACATCAACAGCTAGCCTTGAACAGCCTTCAACATCAACAGCTAGCCTTGAACAGCCTTCAACATCAACAGCTAGCCTTGAACAGCCTTCAACATCAACAGCTAGCCTTGAACAGCCTTCAACATCAACAGCTAGCCTTGAACAGCCTTCAACATCAACAGCTAGCCTTGAACAGCCTTCAACATCAACAGCTAGCATTGAACAGCCTTCAACATCAACAGCTAGCCTTGAACAGCCTTCAACATCAACAGCTAGCCTTGAACAGCCTTCAACATCAACAGCTAGCCTTGAACAGCCTTCAACATCAACAGCTAGCCTTGAACAGCCTTCAACATCAACAGCTAGCCTTGAACAGCCTTCAACATCAACAGCTAGCCTTGAACAGCCTTCAACATCAACAGCTAGCCTTGAACAGCCTTCAACATCAACAGCTAGCCTTGAACAGCCTTCAACATCAACAGCTAGCCTTGAACAGCCTTCAACATCAACAGCTAGCCTTGAACAGCCTTCAACATCAACAGCTAGCCTTGAACAGCCTTCAACATCAACAGCTAGCCTTGAACAGCCTTCAACATCAACAGCTAGCCTTGAACAGCCTTCAACATCAACAGCTAGCCTTGAACAGCCTTCAACATCAACAGCTAGCCTTGAACAGCCTTCAACATCAACAGCTAGCCTTGAACAGCCTTCAACATCAACAGCTAGCCTTGAACAGCCTTCAACATCAACAGCTAGCCTTGAACAGCCTTCAACATCAACAGCTAGCCTTGAACAGCCTTCAACATCAACAGCTAGCCTTGAACAGCCTTCAACATCAACAGCTAGCCTTGAACAGCCTTCAACATCAACAGCTAGCCTTGAACAGCCTTCAACATCAACAGCTAGCCTTGAACAGCCTTCAACATCAACAGCTAGCCTTGAACAGCCTTCAACATCAACAGCTAGCCTTGAACAGCCTTCAACATCAACAGCTAGCCTTGAACAGCCTTCAACATCAACAGCTAGCCTTGAACAGCCTTCAACATCAACAGCTAGCCTTGAACAGCCTTCAACATCAACAGCTAGCCTTGAACAGCCTTCAACATCAACAGCTAGCCTTGAACAGCCTTCAACATCAACAGCTAGCCTTGAACAGCCTTCAACATCAACAGCTAGCCTTGAACAGCCTTCAACATCAACAGCTAGCCTTGAACAGCCTTCAACATCAACAGCTAGCCTTGAACAGCCTTCAACATCAACAGCTAGCCTTGAACAGCCTTCAACATCAACAGCTAGCCTTGAACAGCCTTCAACATCAACAGCTAGCCTTGAACAGCCTTCAACATCAACAGCTAGCCTTGAACAGCCTTCAACACCAACAGCTAGCCTTGAACAGCCTTCAACATCAACAGCTAGCCTTGAACAGCCTTCAACATCAACAGCTAGCCTTGAACAGCCTTCAACATCAACAGCTAGCCTTGAACAGCCTTCAACATCAACAGCTAGCCTTGAACAGCCTTCAACATCAACAGCTAGCCTTGAACAGCCTTCAACATCAACAGCTAGCATTGAACAGCCTTCAACATCAACAGCTAGCCTTGAACAGCCTTCAACATCAACAGCTAGCCTTGAACAACCTTCAACATAAACAGCTAGCCTTTAACAGCCTTCAACATCAACAGCTAGCCTTGAACAGCCTTCAACATCAACAGCTAGCCTTGAACAGCCTTCAACATAAACAGCTAGCCTTTAACAGCCTTCAACATCAACAGCTAGCCTTGAACAGCCTTCAACATCAACAGCTAGCATTGAACAGCCTTCAACATCAACAGCTAGCCTTGAACAGCCTTCAACATCAACAGCTAGCCTTGAACAGCCTTCAACACCAACAGCTAGCCTTGAACAGCCTTCAACATCAACAGCTAGCCTTGAACAGCCTTCAACATCAACAGCTAGCCTTGAACAGCCTTCAACATCAACAGCTAGCCTTGAACAGCCTTCAACATCAACAGCTAGCCTTGAACAGCCTTCAACATCAACAGCTAGCCTTGAACAGCCTTCAACATCAACAGCTAGCCTTGAACAGCCTTCAACATCAACAGCTAGCCTTGAACAGCCTTCAACATCAACAGCTAGCCTTGAACAGCCTTCAACATCAACAGCTAGCCTTGAACAGCCTTCAACATCAACAGCTAGCCTTGAACAGCCTTCAACATCAACAGCGAGCCTTGAACAGCCTTGAACATCAACAGCTAGCCTTGAACAGCCTTCAACATCAACAGCTAGCCTTGAACAGCCTTCAACATCAACAGCTAGCCTTGAACAGCCTTCAACATCAACAGCTAGCCTTGAACAGCCTTCAACATCAACAGCTAGCCTTGAACAGCCTTCAACATCAACAGCTAGCCTTGAACAGCCTTCAACATCAACAGCTAGCCTTGAACAGCCTTCAACATCAACAGCTAGCCTTGAACAGCCTTCAACATCAACAGCTAGCCTTGAACAGCCTTCAACATCAACAACTAGCCTTGAACAGCCTTCAACATCAACAGCTAGCCTTGAACAGCCTTCAACATCAACACCTAGTCTTGAACAGCCTTCAACATCAACAGCTAGCCTTGAACAGCCTTCAACATCAACAGCTAGCCTTGAACAGCCTTCAACATCAACAGCTAGCCTTGAACAGCCTTCAACATCAACAGCTTGCCTTGAACAGCCTTCAACATCAACAGCTAGCCTTGAACAGCCTTCAACATCAACAGCTAGCCTTGAACAGCCTTCAACATCAACAGCTAGCCTTGAACAGCCTTCAACATCAACAGCTAGCCTTGAACAACCTTCAACATCAACAGCTAGCATTGAACAGCCTTGAACAGCCTTGAACAGCGTTCAACATCAACAGCTAGCCTTGAACAGCCTTCAACATCAACAGCTAGCCTTGAACAGCCTTCAACATCAACAGCTAGCCTTGAACAGCCTTCAACATCAACAGATAGCCTTGAACAGCCTTCAACATCAACAGCTAGCCTTGAACAGCCTTCAACATCAACAGCTAGCCTTGAACAGCCTTCAACATCAACAGCTAGCCTTGAACAGCCTTCAACATCAACAGTTAGCCTTGAACAACCTTCAACATAAACAGTTAGCCTTGAACAGCCTTCAACATCAACAGCTAGCCTTGAACAGCCTTCAACATCAACAGCTGGCCTTGAACAGCATTCAACATCAACAGCTAGCCTTGAACAGACTTCAACATCAACAGCTGGCCTTGAACAGCCTTCAACATCAACAGTTAGCCTTGAACAACCTTCAACATCAACAGCTAGCCTTGAACAGCCTTCAACATCAACACCTAGCCTTGAACAGCCTTCAACATCAACAGCTAGCCTTGAACAGCCTTCAACATCAACAGCTAGCCTTGAACAGCCTTCAACATCAACAGCTAGCCTTGAACAGCCTTCAACATCAACAGCTAGCCTTGAACAGCCTTCAACATCAACAGCTAGCCTTGAGCAGCCTTCAACATCAACAGCTAGCCTTGAACAGCCTTCAACATCAACAGCTAGCCTTGAACAGCATTCAACATCAACAGCTAGCCTTGAACAGCCTTCAACATCAACAGCTAGCCTTGAACAGCCTTCAACATCAACAGCTAGCCTTGAACAACCTTCAACATCAACAGCTAGCCTTGAACAGCCTTCAACATCAACAGCTAGCCTTGAACAGCCTTCAACATCAACAGCTAGCCTTGAACAGCCTTCAACATCAACAGCTAGCCTTGAACAGCCTTCAACATCAACAGCTAGCCTTGAACAGCCTTCAACATCAACCGCTCGCCTTGAACAACCTTCAACATCAACAGCTAGCCTTGAACAGCCTTCAACATCAACAGCTAGCCTTGAACAGCCTTCAACATCAACAGCTAGCCTTGAACAGCCTTCAACATCAAAAGCTAGCCTTGAACAGCCTTCAACATCAACAGCTAGCCTTGAACAGCCTTCAACATCAACAGCTAGCATTGAACAGCCTTGAACAGCCTTGAACAGCGTTCAACATAAACAGTTAGCCTTGAACAGCCTTCAACCTTCAACATCAACAGTTTGCCTTGAACAGCCTTCAACATCAACAGCTAGCCTTGAACAGCCTTCAACATCAACAGCTAGCCTTGAACAGCCTTCAACATCAACAGTTAGCCTTGAACAGCCTTCAACATCAACAGCTAGCCTTGAACAGCCTTCAACATCAACAGCTAGCCTTGAACAGCCTTCAACATCAACAGCTAGCCTTGAACAGCCTTCAACATCAACAGCTAGCCTTGAACAGCCTTCAACATCAACATCTAGCCTTGAACAGCCTTCAACATCAAAGCTAGCCTCAACAGCAAGCCTTGAACAGCCTTCAACATCAACAGCTAGCCTTGAACAGCCTTCAACATCAACAGCTAGCCTTGAACAACCTTCAACATCAACAGCTAGCCTTGAACAGCCTTCAACATCAACAGCTAGCCTTGAACAGCCTTCAACATCAACAGCTAGCCTTGAACAGCCTTCAACATCAACAGCTAGCCTTGAACAGCCTTCAACATCAACAGCTAGCCTTGAACAGCCTTCAACATCAACAGCTAGCCTTGAACAGCCTTCAACATCAACAGCTAGCCTTGAACAGCCTTCAACATCAACAGCTAGCCTTGAACAGCCTTCAACATCAACAGCTAGCCTTGAACAGCCTTCAACATCAACAGCTAGCATTGAACAGCCTTCAACATCAAAAGCTAGCCTTGAACAGCCTTCAACATCAACAGCTAGCATTGAACAGCCTTCAACATCAAAAGCTAGCCTTGAACAGCCTTCAACATCAACAGCTAGCCTTGAACAGCCTTCAACATCAAGAGCTAGCCTTGAACAGCCTTCAACATCAACAGCTAGCCTTGAACAGCCTTCAACATCAACAGCTAGCCTTGAACAGCCTTCAACATCAACAGCTAGCCTTGAACAGCCTTCAACATCAACAGCTAGCCTTGAACAGCCTTCAACATCAACAGCTAGCCTTGAACAGCCTTCAACATCAACAGCTAGCCTTGAACAGCCTTCAACATCAACAGCTAGACTTGAACAGCCTTCAACATCAACAGCTAGCCTTGAACAGCCTTCAACATCAACAGCTAGACTTGAACAGCCTTCAACATCAACAGCTAGCCTTGAACAGCCTTCAACATCAACAGCTAGCCTTGAACAGCCTTCAACATCAACAGCTAGCCTTGAACAGCCTTGAACCTTCAACATCAACATCTAGCGTTGAAAAGCCTTCAACATTAACAGCTAGCCTTGAACATCCTTCAACATCAACAGCTAGCCTTGAACAGCCTTCAACATCAACAGCTAGCCTTGAACAGCCTTCAACATCAACAGCTAGCCTTGAACAGCCTTCAACATCAACAGCTAGCCTTGAACAGCCTTCAACATCAACAGCTAGCCTTGAACAGCCTTCAACATCAACAGCTAGCCTTGAACAGCCTTCAACATCAACAGCTAGCCTTGAACAGCCTTCAACATCAACAGCTAGCCTTGAACAGCCTTCAACATCAACAGCTAGCCTTGAACAGCCTTCAACATCAACAGCTAGCCTTGAACAGCCTTCAACATCAACAGCTAGCCTTGAACAGCCTTCAACATCAACAGCTAGCCTTGAACAGCCTTCAACATCAACAGCTAGCCTTGAACAGCCTTCAACATCAACAGCTAGCCTTGAACAGCCTTCAACATCAACAGCTAGCCTTGAACAGCCTTCAACATCAACAGCTAGCCTTGAACAGCCTTCAACATCAACAGCTAGCCTTGAACAACCTTCAACATCAACAGCTAGCCTTGAACAGCCTTCAACATCAACAGCTAGCCTTGAACAGCCTTCAACATCAACAGCTAGCCTTGAACAGCCTTCAACATCAACAGCTAGCCTTGAACAGCCTTCAACATCAACAGCTAGCCTTGATCAGCCTTCAACATCAACAGCTAGCCTTGAACAGCCTTCAACATCAACAGCTAGCCTTGAACAGCCTTCAACATCAACAGCTAGCCTTGAACAGCCTTCAACATCAACAGCTAGCCTTGAACAGCCTTCAACATCAACAGCTAGCCTTGAACAGCCTTCAACATCAACAGCTAGCCTTGAACAGCCTTCAACATCAACAGCTAGCCTTGAACAGCCTTCAACATCAACAGCTAGCCTTGAACAGCCTTCAACATCAACAGCTAGCCTTGAACAGCCTTCAACATCAACAGCTAGCCTTGAACAGCCTTCAACATCAACAGCTAGCCTTGAACAGCCTTCAACATCAACAGCTAGCCTTGAACAGCCTTCAACATCAACAGCTAGCCTTGAACAGCCTTCAACATCAACAGCTAGCCTTGAACAGCCTTCAACATCAACAGCTAGCCTTGAACAGCCTTCCGCATCAACAGCTAGCCTTGAACAGCCTTCAACATCAACAGCTAGCCTTGAACAGCCTTCAACATCAACAGCTAGCCTTGAACAGCCTTCAACATCAACAGCTAGCCTTGAACAACCTTCAACATCAACAGCTAGCCTTGAACAGCCTTCAACATCAACAGCTAGCCTTGAACAGCCTTCAACATCAACAGCTAGCCTTGAACAGTCTTCAACATCAACAGCTAGCCTTGAACAGCCTTCAACATCAACAGCTAGCCTTGAACAGCCTTCAACATCAACAGCTAGCCTTGAACAGTTTTCAACATCAACAGCTAGCCTTGAACAGCCTTCAATATCAACAGCTAGCCTTGAACAGCCTTCAACATCAACAGCTAGCCTTGAACAGTCTTCAACATCAACAGCTAGCCTTGAACAGCCTTCAACATCAACAGCTAGCCTTGAACAGTCTTCAACATCAACACCTAGCCTTGAACAGCCTTCAACATCAAAAGCTAGCCTTGAACAGCCTTCAACATCAACAGTTAGCCTTGAACAGCCTTCAACATCAACAGCTAGCCTTGAACAGCCTTCAACATCAACAGCTAGCCTTGAACAGCCTTCAACATCAACAGCTAGCCTTGAACAGCCTTCAACATCAACAGCTAGCCTTGAACAGCCTTCAACATCAACATCTAGCCTTGAACAGCCTTCAACATCAACAGCTAGCCTTGAACAGCGTTCAACATCAAAGGGTAGCCTTGAACAACCTTCAACATCAACAGCTAGCCTTGAACAGCCTTGAACATCAACAGCTAGCCTTGAACAGCCTTCAACATCAACAGTTAGCCTTGAACAGCCTTCAACATCAACAGCTAGCCTTGAACAGCCTTCAACATCAACAGCTAGCCTTGAACAGCCTTCAACATCAACAGCTAGCCTTGAACAGCCTTCAACATCAACAGCTAGACTTGAACAGCCTTCAACATCAACAGATAGCCTTGAACATCCTTCAACATCAACAGATAGCCTTCAACAGCCTTCAACATCAACAGCTAGCCTTGAACAGCCTTCAACATCAACAGCTAGCCTTGAACAGCCTTCAACATCAACAGCTAGCCTTGAACAGCCTTCAACATCAACAGCTAGCCTTGAACAGCCTTCAGCATCAACAGCTAGCCTTGAACAGCCTTCAACATCAACAGCTAGCCTTGAACAGCCTTCAACATCAACAGCTAGCCTTGAACACCCTTCAACATCAACAGCGAGCCTTGAACAGACTTCAACATCAGCAGCTAGCCTTGAACAGCCTTCAACATCAACAGCTAGCCTTGAACAGCCTTCAACATCAACAGCTAGCCTTGAACAGCCTTCAACATCAACAGCTAGCCTTGAACAGCCTTCAACATCAACAGCTAGCCTTGAACATCCTTCAACATCAACAGCTAGCCTTGAAGAGCCTTCAACATCAACAGCTAGCCTTGAACAGCCTTCAACATCAACAGCTAGCCTTGAACAGCCTTCAACATCAACAGCTAGCCTTGAACAGCCTTCAACATCAACAGCTAGCCTTGAACAGCCTTCAACATCAACAGCTAGCCTTGAACAGCCTTCAACATCAACAGCTAGCCTTGAACAGCCTTCAACATCAACAGCTAGCCTTGAACAGCCTTCAACATCAACAGCTAGCCTTGAACAGCCTTCAACATCAACAGCTAGCCTTGAACAGCCTTCAACATCAACAGCTAGCCTTGAACAGCCTTCAACATCAACAGCTAGCCTTGAACAGCCTTCAACATCAACAGCTAGCCTTGAACAGCCTTCAACATCAACAGCTAGCCTTGAACAGCCTTCAACATCAACAGCTAGCCTTGAACAGCCTTCAACATCAACAGCTAGCCTTGAACAGCATTCAACATCAACAGCTAGCCTTGAACAGCCTTCAACATCAACAGCTAGCCTTGAACAGCCTTCAACATCAACAGCTAGCCTTGAACAGCCTTCAACATCAACAGCTAGCCTTGAACAGCCTTCAACATCAACAGCTAGCCTTGAACAGCCTTCAACATCAACAGCTAGCCTTGAACAGCCTTCAATATCAACAGTTAGCCTTGAACAGCCTTCAACATCAACAGCTAGCCTTGAACAGCCTTCAACATGAGCAGCTAGCCTTGAACAGCCTTCAACATCTACAGCTAGTCTTGAACAGATTTCAACACCAACAGCTAGCCTTGAACAGCCTTCAACATCAACAGCTAGCCTTGAACAGCCTTCAACATCAACAGCTAGCCTTGAACATCCTTCAACATCAACAGCTAGCCTTGAACAGCCTTCAACATCAACAGCTAGCCTTGAACAGCCTTCAACATCAACAGCTAGCCTTGAACAGCCTTCAACATCAACAGCTAGCCTTGAACAGCCTTCAACATCAACAGCTAGCCTTGAACAGCCTTCAACATCAACAGCTAGCCTTGAACAGCCTTCAACATCAACAGCTAGCCTTGAACAGCCTTCAACATCAACAGCTAGCCTTGAACAGCCTTCAACATCAACAGCTAGCCTTGAACAGCCTTCAACATCAACAGCTAGCCTTGAACAGCCTTCAACATCAACAGCTAGCCTTGAACAGCCTTCAACATCAACAGCTAGCCTTGAACAGCCTACAACATCAACAGCTAGCCTTGAACAACCTTCAACATCAACAGTTAGCCTTGAACAGCCTTCAACATCAACAGCTAGCCTTGAACAACCTTCAACAACAACAGCTAGCCTTGAACAGTCTTCAACATCAACAGCTAGCCTTGAACAGCCTTCAACATCAACAGCTAGCCTTGAACAACCTTCAACATCAACACCTAGCCTTGAACAGCCTTCATCAACACCTAGCCTTGAACAGCCTTCAACATCAACACCTAGCCATGAACAGCATCCAACATCAACAGCTAGCCTTGAACAGCCTTCAACATCAACAGCTAGCCTTGAACATCCTTCAACATCAACAGCTATCCTTGAACAGCCTTCAAAATCAACAGCTAGCCTTGAACAGCCTTCAACATCAACAGCTAGCCTTGAACAGCCTTCAACATCAACAGCTAGCCTTGAACATCCTTCAACATCAACAGCTAGCCTTGAACAGCCTTCAAAATCAACAGCTATCCTTGAACAGCCTTCAACATCAACAGCTAGCCTTGAACAACCTTCAACATCAACAGCTAGCCTTGAACAGCCTTCAACATCAACAGCTAGCCTTGAACAGCCTTCAACATCAACAGCTAGCCTTGAACAGCCTTCAACATCAACAGCTAGCCTTGAACAGCCTTCAACATCAACAGCTAGCCTTGAACAACCTTCAACATCAACAGCTAGCCTTGAACAACCTTCAACATCAACAGCTAGCCTTGAACAGCCTTCAACATCAACAGCTAGCCTTGAACAGCCTTCAACATCAAGAGCTAGCCTTGAACAGCCTTCAACATAAACAGCTAGCCTTTAACAGCCTTCAACATCAACAGGTAGCCTTGACCAGCCTTCAACATCAACAGCTAGCCTTGAACAGCCTTCAACATCAACAGCTAGCATTGAACAGCCTTCAACATCAACAGCTAGCCTTGAACAGCCTTCAACATCAACAGCTAGCATTGAACAGCCTTCAACATCAACAGCTAGCCTTGAACAGCCTTCAACATCAACAGCTAGCCTTGAACAGCCTTCAACATCAAGAGCTAGCCTTGAACAGCCTTCAACATCAACAGCTAGCCTTGAACAGCCTTCAACATCAACAGCTAGCCTTGAACAGCCTTCAACATCAACAGCTAGCCTTGAACAGCCTTCAACATCAACAGCTAGCCTTGAACAGCCTTCAACATCAACAGCTAGCCTTGAACAGCCTTCAACATCAACAGCTAGCCTTGAACAGCCTTCAACATCAACAGCTAGCCTTGAACAGCCTTCAAAATCAACAGCTAGCCTTGAACAGCCTTCAACATCAACAGCTAGCCTTGAACAGCCTTCAACATCAACAGCTAGCCGTGAGCAGCCTTCAAAATCAACACCTAGCCTTGAAGAGCCTTCAACAACAACAGCTAGCCTTGAACAGCCTTCAACATCAACAGTTAGCCTTGAACAGCCTTCAACATCAACAGCTAGCCTTGAACAGCCTTCAACATCAACAGCTAGCCTTGAACAGCCTTCAACATCAACAGCTAGCCTTGAACAGCCTTCAACATCAACAGCTAGCCTTGAACAGCCTTCAACATCAACAGCTAGCCTTGAACAGCCTTCAACATCAACAGCTAGCCTTGAACAGCCTTCAACATCAACAGCTAGCCTTGAACAGCCTTCAACATCAACAGCTAGCCTTGAACAGCCTTCAACATCAACAGCTAGCCTTGAACAGCCTTCAACATCAACAGCTAGCCTTGAACAGCCTTCAACATCAACAGCTAGCCTTGAACAGCCTTCAACATCAACAGCTAGCCTTGAACAGCCTTCAACATCAACAGCTAGCCTTGAACAGCCTTCAACATCAACAGCTAGCCTTGAACAGCCTTCAACATCAACAGCTAGCCTTGAACAGCCTTCAACATCAACAGCTAGCCTTGAACAGCCTTCAACATCAACAGCTAGCCTTGAACAGCCTTCAACATCAACAGCTAGCCTTGAACAGCCTTCAACATCAACAGCTAGCCTTGAACAGCCTTCAACATCAACAGCTAGCCTTGAACAGCCTTCAACATCAACAGCTAGCCTTGAACAGCCTTCAACATCAACAGCTAGCCTTGAACAGCCTTCAACATCAACAGCTAGCCTTGAACAGCCTTCAACATCAACAGCTAGCCTTGAACAGCCTTCAACATCAACAGCTAGCCTTGAACAGCCTTCAACATCAACAGCTAGCCTTGAACAGCCTTCAACATCAACAGCTAGCCTTGAACAGCCTTCAACATCAACAGCTAGCCTTGAACAGCCTTCAACATCAACAGCTAGCCTTGAACAACCTTCAACATCAACAGCTAGCCTTGAACAGCCTTCAACATCAACAGCTAGCCTTGAACAGCCTTCAACATCAACAGCTAGCCTTGAACAGCCTTCAACATCAACAGCTAGCCTTGAACAGCCTTCAACATCAACAGCTAGCCTTGAACAGCCTTCAACATCAACAGCTAGCCTTGAACAGCCTTCAACATCAACAGCTAGCCTTGAACAGCCTTCAACATCAACAGCTAGCCTTGAACAGCCTTCAACATCAACAGCTAGCCTTGAACAGCCTTCAACATCAACAGCTAGCCTTGAACAGCCTTCAACATCAACAGCTAGCCTTGAACAGCCTTCAACATCAACCGCTAGCCTTGAACAGCCTTCAACATCAACAGCTAGCCTAGAACATACTTCAACATCAACAGCTAGCCTTGAACAGCCTTCAACATCAACAGCTAGCCATGAACAGCCTTCAACATCAACAGCTAGCCTTGAACAGCCTTCAACATCAACAGCTAGCCTTGAACAGCCTTCAACATCAACAGCTAGCCTTGAACAGCCTTCAACATCAACAGCTAGCCTTGAACAGCCTTCAACATCAACAGCTAGCCTTGAACAGCCTTCAACATCAACAGCTAGCCTTGAACAGCCTTCTTGAACAGCCTTCAACATCAACAGCTAGCCTTGCCTTGAACAGCCTTCAACATCAACAGCTAGCCTTGAACAGCCTTCAACATCAACAGCTAGCCTTGAACAGCCTTCAACATCAACAGCTAGCCTTGAACAGCCTTCAACATCAACAGCTAGCCTTGAACAGCCTTCAACATCAACAGCTAGCCTTGAACAGCCTTCAACATCAACAGCTAGCCTTGAACAGCCTTCAACATCAACAGCTAGCCTTGAACAGCATTCAGCAACATCATCAGCTAGCCTTGAACAGCCTTCAACATCAACAGCTAGCCTTGAACAGCCTTCCCCATCAACAGCTAGCCTTGAACAGCCTTCAACATCAACAGCTAGCCTTGAACAACCTTCAACATCAACAGCTAGCCTTGAACAGCCTTCAACATCAACAGCTAGCCTTGAACAGCCTTCAACATCAACAGCTAGCCTTGAACAACCTTCAACATCAACAGCTAGCCTTGAACAGCCTTCAACATCAACAGCTAGCCTTGAACAGCCTTCAACATCAACAGCTAGCCTTGAACAGCCTTCAACATCAACAGCTAGCCTTGAACAACCTTCAACATCAACAGCTAGCCTTGAACAGCCTTCAACATCAACAGCTAGCCTTGAACAGCCTTCAACATCAACAGCTAGCCTTGAACAGCCTTCAACATCAACAGCTAGCCTTGAACAGCCTTCAACATCAACAGCTAGCCTTGAACAGCCTTCAACATCAACAGCTAGCCTTGAACAGCCTTCAACATCAACAGCTAGCCTTGAACAGCCTTCAACATCAACAGCTAGCCTTGAACAGCCTTCAACATCAACAGCTAGCCTTGAACAGCCTTCAACATCAACAGCTAGCCTTGAACAGCCTTCAACATCAACAGCTAGCCTTGAACAACCTTCAACATCAACAGCTAGCCTTGAACAGCCTTCAACATCAACAGCTAGCCTTGAACAGCCTTCAACATCAACAGCTAGCCTTGAACAGCCTTCAACATCAACAGCTAGCCTTGAACAGCCTTCAACATCAACAGCTAGCCTTGAACAGCCTTCAACATCAACAGCTAGCCTTGAACAGCCTTCAACATCAACAGCTAGCCTTGAACAGCCTTCAACATCAACAGCTAGCCTTGAACAGCCTTCAACATCAACAGCTAGCCTTGAACAACCTTCAACATCAACAGCTAGCCTTGAACAGCCTTCAACATCAACAGCTAGCCTTGAACAGCCTTCAACATCAACAGCTAGCCTTGAACAGCCTTCAACATCAACAGCTAGCCTTGAACAGCCTTCAAAATCAACAGCTAGCCTTGAACAGCCTTCAACATCAACAGCTAGCCTTGAACAGCCTTCAACATCAGCAGCTAGCCTTCAACAGCCTTCAGCATCAACAGCTAGCCTTGAACAGCCTTCAACATCAACAGCTATCCTTGAACAGACTTCAACATCAACAGCTATCCTTCAACAGCCTTCAACATCAACAGCTAACATCAACAGCTAGCCTTGAATAGCAACATCAACAGCCTTGAACAGCCTTCAACATCAACAGCTAGCCTTGAACATTCAACATCAACAGCTAGCCTTGAACAGCCTTCAACATCAACAGGTAGCCTTGAACAGCCTTCAACATCAACAGCTAGCCTTGAACAGCCTTCAACATCAACAGCTAGCCTTGAACAGCCTTCAACATCAACAGCTAGCCTTGAACAGCCTTCAACATCAACAGCTAGCCTTGAACAGCATTCAACATCAACAGCTTGCCTTGAACAGCTTTCAACATCAACAGCTAGCCTTGAACAGCCTTCAACATCAACAGTTAGCCTTGAACAGCCTTCAACATCAACAGCAAGCCTTGAACAGTCTTCAACATCAACAGCTAGCCTTGAACAGCCTTCAACATCAACAGCTAGCCTTGAACAGCCTTCAACATCAACAGCTAGCCTTGAACAGCCTTCAACATCAACAGCTAGCCTTGAACAGCCTTCAACATCAACAGCTAGCCTTGAACAGCCTTCAACATCAACAGCTAGCCTTGAACAGCCTTCAACATCAACAGCTAGCCTTGAACAGCCTTCAACATCAACAGCTAGCCTTGAACAGCCTTCAACATCAACAGCTAGCCTTGAACAGCCTTCAACATCAACAGCTAGCCTTGAACAACCTTCAACATCAACAGCTAGCCTTGAACAACCTTCAACATCAACAGCTAGCCTTGAACAGCCTTCAACATCAACAGCTAGCCTTGAACAACCTTCAACATCAACACCTAGCCTTGAACAGCCTTCAACATCAACAGCTAGCCTTGAACAACCTTCAACATCAACAGCTAGCCTTGAACAGCCTTCAACATCAACAGCTAGCCTTGAACAGCCTTCAACATCAACAGCTAGCCTTGAACAGCCTTCAACATCAACAGCTAGCCTTGAACAGCCTTCAACATCAACAGCTAGCCTTGAACAGCCTTCAACATCAACAGCTAGCCTTGAACAGTCTTCAACATCAACAGCTAGCCTTGAACAACCTTCAACATCAACAGTTAGCCTTGAACAGCCTTCAACATCAACAGCTAGCCTTGAACAACCTTCAACATCAACACCTAGCCTTGAACAGCCTTCAACATCAACAGCTAGCCTTGAACAACCTTCAACATCAACAGCTAGCCTTGAACAGCCTTCAACATCAACAGCTAGCCTTGAACAGCCTTCAACATCAACAGCTAGCCTTGAACAACCTTCAACATCAACAGCTAGCCTTGAACAACCTTCAACATCAACAGCTAGCCTTGAACAACCTTCAACATCAACAGCTAGCCTTGAACAGCCTTCAACATCAACAGCTAGCCTTGAACAACCTTCAACATCAACAGCTAGCCTTGAACAACCTTCAACATCAACAGCTAGCCTTGAACAGCCTTCAACATCAACAGCTAGCCTTGAACAACCTTCAACATCAACAGCTAGCCTTGAACAACCTTCAACATCAACAGCTAGCCTTGAACAACCTTCAACATCAACAGCTAGCCTTGAACAGCCTTCAACATCAACAGCTAGCCTTGAACAGCCTTCAACATCAACAGCTAGCCTTGAACAACCTTCAACATCAACAGCTAGCCTTGAACAGCCTTCAACATCAACAGCTAGCCTTGAACAGCCTTCAACATCAACAGCTAGCCTTGAACAGCCTTCAACATCAACAGCTAGCCTTGAACAACCTTCAACATCAACAGCTAGCCTTGAACAGCCTTCAACATCAACAGCTAGCCTTGAACAGCCTTCAACATCAACAGCTAGCCTTGAACAGCCTTCAACATCAACAGCTAGCCTTGAACAACCTTCAACATCAACAGCTAGCCTTGAACAACCTTCAACATCAACAGCTAGCCTTGAACAGCCTTCAACATCAACAGCTAGCCTTGAACAACCTTCAACATCAACAGCTAGCCTTGAACAACCTTCAACATCAACAGCTAGCCTTGAACAGCCTTCAACATCAACAGCTAGCCTTGAACAGCCTTCAACATCAACAGCTAGCCTTGAACAGCCTTCAACATCAACAGCTAGCCTTGAACAACCTTCAACATCAACAGCTAGCCTTGAACAACCTTCAACATCAACAGCTAGCCTTGAACAGCCTTCAACATCAACAGCTAGCCTTGAACAACCTTCAACATCAACAGCTAGCCTTGAACAACCTTCAACATCAACAGCTAGCCTTGAACAACCTTCAACATCAACAGCTAGCCTTGAACAACCTTCAACATCAACAGCTAGCCTTGAACAACCTTCAACATCAACAGCTAGCCTTGAACAACCTTCAACATCAACAGCTAGCCTTGAACAACCTTCAACATCAACAGCTAGCCTTGAACAGCCTTCAACATCAACAGCTAGCCTTGAACAGCCTTCAACATCAACAGCTAGCCTTGAACAACCTTCAACATCAACAGCTAGCCTTGAACAGCCTTCAACATCAACAGCTAGCCTTGAACAACCTTCAACATCAACAGCTAGCCTTGAACAACCTTCAACATCAACAGCTAGCCTTGAACAGCCTTCAACATCAACAGCTAGCCTTGAACAACCTTCAACATCAACAGCTAGCCTTGAACAACCTTCAACATCAACAGCTAGCCTTGAACAACCTTCAACATCAACAGCTAGCCTTGAACAACCTTCAACATCAACAGCTAGCCTTGAACAGCCTTCAACATCAACAGCTAGCCTTGAACAACCTTCAACATCAACAGCTAGCCTTGAACAACCTTCAATATCAACAGCTAGCCTTGAACAACCTTCAACATCAACAGCAACACACACTCATTCAAAAGTTTCACTAAGTCTCCAAAATGAATCAAATTATTAACCCTTTCAGGGTCCGTGCAGTAGATCTACGGCTTTATGTTGATGTTGAGGGTCCAAACCATAGATCTACGCCAAAATTCTAGCGCCATCAAATTTAGAGCGAGAAGGCTGGTAGGCCTACATCTGAGAGAATGGGTCTGGGTGGTCAGTGTGCACACTATAGAAAAAATCTGGACGCCCGCATGGCATTGTGGGAACACCGCCAAAGTAGCTTTGTTCATCATGCCTGGCGGCAAGGAAGCTCTCACTCCCCACTCACTCTCCGGGCGAATTCTGACTCTCCTCTTCACAACTTACAGTTCTAAGACTGATGGAAGTGGAGCTGAAGAGGAATTCTATGGTTTTGAACCGTATGGTACCATATGGTACAATGGTGCCATGTCATACAATGGTATCATATAATGCAATGGTACAATGTGCCATAGGGTACATTGTACCATATGGTACATTATATCATATGGTACATTGTACCATATGATAATAAGTCTCTCTGACTTTTTTTTGGTTATCCTATGTTCTCCAAACATATGCTGCTAAGTATGATATTCAATGTACCTTTATTTGTGTATACCTAAATAAACTTACTTACGATGCCACATGCGGTTAAGAAAGTTTATTCAGGTGTACACAAATACAGTTACATAGATTATCTTATGTATAAAATCCTAGGATAACTCAAAAATGCCAGGTTGACTAATTTCCATAGGGATCCCTGTACCATATGGTGTCCTGTACCATATACCCTGTACCATACAGTACCCTGTACCATACAGTACCCTGTACCATACAGTACCCTGTACCATACAGTACCCTGTACCATACAGTACCCTGTACCATAGTACACCATACAGTACCCTGTACCCTGTATACAGTACCCTGTACCATACAGTACCCTGTACCATACAGTACCCTGTACCATACAGTACCCTGTACCATACAGTACCATACAGTACCCTGTACCATACAGTACCCTGTACCATACAGTACCCTGTACCATACAGTACCCTGTACCATACAGTACCCTGTACCATACAGTACCCTGTACCATACAGTACCCTGTACCATACAGTACCCTGTACCATACAGTACCCTGTACCATACAGTACCCTGTACCATACAGTACCCTGTACCATACAGTACCCTGTACCATACAGTACCCTGTACCATACAGTACCCTGTACCATACAGTACCCTGTACCATACAGTACCCTGTACCATACAGTACCCTGTACCATACAGTACCCTGTACCATACAGTACCCTGTACCATACAGTACCCTGTACCATGTTGTACCCTGCACCATATGGTACCCTGTACCATATGGTACCCTGTACCATATAGTACCCTGTACCATGTGGTACCCTGCACCATATGTTATCCTGTACTGTATGGTACCCTATGCCTTATAGTACAATGTACCATATGGTACCCTGTAACATATGATACCATGTACCATATGGTCAATAGGATGTGTTGGTGGCAGCAGGCACCAGCCAAGACTGAGTGAGTGGCGACGCAAGCTAGCTAGTGACTCAGCAATTTCCAAGACAAAGCTTTCTGTCATCCACCTCAAGTAACATGTCGAGTTCCTGTACATTTGTAAATATATAATAGAACATTACTAATATACAACATTTTTGTTGTAAACACTTACTGCAAACAAAATAATGATGAAAATATTAGTGTGTTTGTGTTGAATACAACAGTACCATATAGTTCCATATGGTACAATGAACCATATGGCATCATTGTACTGTATGGTACAATGTACCATGTAGTACCATTGCACCATATGATACCATAAGGTACCATTGCACCATATGGTACCATAAGGTACCATTGCACCATATGGTACCATAAGGTACCATTGCACCATATGGTACCATAAGGTACCATTGCACCATATGGTACCATTGTATCATATATTACCATTGTACCAAATGGTGCCATTGTACCATATTCTACCATATGGTACCATTGTATCATATGATGCCATTGTACCATATGGTACCATTGTACCATATGGCACCATTGTACCATATGGCACCATTGCATCCTATGGCACCATTGTACCATATGGTACTATATGGTACCATTGTATTCAACACAATAACTGCACTAATATTTTCATCATTTTGTTTACAATAAACTCCAAAACAAGTTTTGTAAGCAATATAATGATAAATTAGTGCAGTTATTGTGTTGAATACAATGAGTGTACACTTATACAATATACATTATATTGGTCTCACAGGCCACAAATGTTACTAGAAAAAGAAAAAAATTAGAAAAGAAAAGAAAAAAGTATAAAAAACGTAAAATAAAAAAAAATGCGATTTTGCGGAAGTCACTGATGTTGCCGCCACCCAGTCATTTTGGGTCAACTTCCCGCCGCTGTATCTCGGTAAGTACTGATCAGAATTTTTTTTTGTTTTATTACTTTCACAAAAATATTATCTTTAATTCTGTAAATTTTTTTTTTTTTTTTTTTTTTTCAAAATTTCTTGGACACTGGAGCACCACTACTTCTGATTTTGGCCTTTGACCCTGAAAGGGTTAATAGGACTATGCTCTGAAAAACGTCATATTGGCAACCAACACCACCTACCTGACCCACAGTCAGGTCTTCCCAATTTAGCCCACCCAGGTAATGTCTCAGTTCCATGAAACTGGCTAAGCAAAAGTCTGGGACAGAGATTTGATTGCAGTTATCTGGATAATTCTGCGATATATTGAAACTAAGTGATTTGTGATTGCTTTCCCCAAGCTCATCATTAACCTCAACATTATTAATTAGTGATTCTTTGTTGGCAAGAACCAAGTCAAGCAGATTGTTTCCTCTAGTTGGTTCTGTCACAAACTGTTTTAAAAAGTAATCCTGAACTGTGTCAAAAAAGTCACTAGACTCAAGATTTCCTGTCATATTGTTCCATTCAATTTGTCTAAAGTTAAAATCTCCCATTAACACAGCATTTTCACATCTAGACGCTTTATGAATTTCGTCCCATAACAGCTTACTGCACTCAAGGTTTGGGGGTCTATTAATTTGTCACAACCCTCGAGAAACTGTAGCCAAACAGATTCTGTGTCTGACGTTTCTAATCTTATATTGTGTCTGACACATACATCACCACTCCACCACCCTTCCTGTTGACCCTATCAGTGTGGAATAGTTTATAACCCTGTATGTTGCATTCAGAAGGCATTTCTCTATCTTTCAGGTTGAACCAGGTCTCCGTTATAGCAAGAATATCAATGTTACTTGCACCTGCAAGTAATCTTAGCTCATCTATCTTATTTCTTAGACTCCTACTATTTGTATAGTAAACCTTAACCCTTTCAGGGTCTGTGCCATAGATCTATGGCTTTACGTTGGGTGTCCAAACCGTAGATTTATGCCATGAGCTCAGCTCACTCTTATGAGCTGTGAGTGGTAAATTTGGACCTTGATATGAGAGAATATATCTATGTTGCATGTGTGCTCCACATAAAAAAAATCCTGCAGCACACAGTGCATAATGAGAGAAAAAAAACAGACCGTAATTTTTTATTAAAACAGCAACTTTACAGTGTATTTTCATATGTTTTTTTTAGTTGTATTTGCGATTTCTTGATCTCATTTGATAGAATGGAAGATATATTAAAGATATAGAGATGATTTTACTGGTTTAATAATGATAATGGCTTGAAAGTGAGCTCAAAGTACTGGAAATGTTAAATTTTTGCCACTGTTCAAGAGTAAACAAATGACCTCGCATGTCTAATACATGCCAGCTGTTGCATCTAATATACGTTCACAAATGTGCTGATATTATTTGTGCAATTATTACAATATTGCATGAGAGTAAATCTTTTATTTTTTGGTTTGAATAAAAATTCATTATGTGAAATAAAAATAAAAATGGAATTCATTTGTAAAGCCTGAAAATGTAACTAATGAACAGAGGAAATGTTAGTGTAGTGCCAGGAATGCCTGCACTATTTATTCTGGACGCTGTTTTGCACTAAATTGGCCAAACTACCAATTTCCAATCACTTTATTTTGTAGTTCAAACAGTTCAGTTGGCAATCTCTTGTGCTCAATCGATAGAATAGAAGTTATACTAGTGAAATAGCTAAGAATTTGGTCGACTGGAATAAGGTAATTGGCCTGAAATGGGAGTCAAAGTCTGCAAAATCGCCGATGCGTAATTATCGCTGACACATCAAATTTTGCGAGAGGATAATTTTGTCAATTTTCCATCAAATTTCATACTTTTTGTTTTATTACCTTCAGAAAAAGAAAATCGAGGTCCCAGTATTTCTGGGCATCACCAAGGTTCCAGTATAGATTGTGCATCATCAGGTTATGAGTTTTATTGGGAAGCATCAGGGTCCCTGTATTGCTGGGCATCACCAAGGTTCCAGTATTGATTGTGCATCATCAGGTTACGTGTATTATTGGGAAGCATCAGGGTCCCTGTATTGCTGGGCATCACCAAGGTTCCAGTATTGATTGTGCATCATCAGGTTACGTGTATTATTGGGAAGCATCAGGGTCCCTGTATTGCTGGGCAGCCA